>NC_041358.1:18542882-18845382 GCF_900634415.1 Cottoperca gobio
TCCCCCCCCCCTCTGGCAGGAGATGAAACCTACCAGGACATTTTCCAGGATTTCACCCACATGGCCTCCAACGACCCGGACAAGCTGAACCGCTACCAGCAGTACGATCCACAACGACCCTGACACAACAGCAACACCGTCCACTAGCGCTCAGAGACGCTGTCTGCTCAACCCAAGAGAGACAAAAGGATGTCTAGAAAGACGATGTCCACTTCCCCTCCAACGTCATTCAGCGGTGAAGCCGGTCAGTGCTGCCACAGCTGGACTCGTGTCACCACGTCTAACGTGACGTTACCTTTCGTCAAATTGTTGAAGGCACTTCTGTGAACAGCAAAACTCACTTCTTTTTTTTAACTGCGCTTCCCAATAGGACATTTTTATTACAATAAGTGAATGGTACAGTGTTTAAATCCCTTTGAAAGGATTTGCAAAGTCCTAACAAATCTAAATGATAATTGAACTCTGAATGTAAAGCTGCCATCAAGGCTGTCGGTTGCTTTAATCTTTTTATAGCTTTCTTCCTGACAGAAGAGATTCAAACACAATTTCAGAGTTGTAAAGAGGTAAGTGAATGACGGACTGTTTAATACTCCATTTATGTTTTTTCCTCTTTTCAATAGGATTCTCTTGTAATGATCTTAGGCATCTTTTTCTATATCAAAGTTTTGCTTTAGTGAACTCTCGGCAGCCTGTACACGCAATATGCTTTTACTTATTTGCACAAATCCCTTTGTCTTAAATCGCCACTGATTACCATGATGGTAACACTTTGACATGTTAAACAATGTACAGTGATTATGGAAGTAAACATGTTATTGATGTGTCTGCAATGTTAAATAGATGATAGTTTTTAGATTTTCAAATGCTATGATTCTTCCATGTCGCCTCCACATCAGAACCTGCAGGACGTGTTCGTGCCGTAATCAGCGTCCTGATTTATGTGGATTTAAAATAGCTTCAGTCGTCGAGATGATTGTTAATTTGTAGATTCCGTCTCAGGCTGATTATTAAAAAGTTAAGATGTAGAGTTAAGGAACTCTTCAATATTATAGACTTATCCGAGCATATGCGGCTATTTTTTACTCCCGTTGAGTTCTAGAAATACCTGTAACACTGTTGTTTTAGAGCAATAACAATTTCATAGGAAGTTTACTGGGAAAAAAAACTGTCATTTGGTGATAATTATAGGAAATATAGGATTTCCCCTGAAATAAGCTCCATTAAACCAAAGTAAATGTTTATTTAAAGTTGGAAATATACGTAAAGTTAAACTCCTTAAGATTTCAGCCAGTGTATCTGTTTACAGCGCAGCCAAACAAACTCAAGTTGTTTGAATACAAGAGTCAATGATCCATCGTTTTATGATTACTGAGCACTGACCAATACTGAAAATTACAACTTCATTTAGTTTCCTGTTAACCACTCGTGCGTTGGTAGGCAATTTGAATCTAGTGCGTGAATGGCGGACCTCGCCACCAAAAATGAAAACTATACTAAATACTATAGAGAGAGATGCGTACTGAATGTAAATGCCTTTAATGGCTATTGCTGAAAAAATGCTGAGCATAAATGACTAAAGTTAACTTTAGTTCTCCAATATATGTGTTCAGCAGTGCACTTATTAAAATAATCTCTTATGCAGGGAGATAATTGAAAATAATGAATTGATACTTTTACCAATTAAACACCGTCTCTGTTTACCTTTATAGCAGCAAATTACATAAAACTTTCAAGTAAACTTAAACCTGTAAAGTAAAGTTTGGAAATGTCTGTGGAAATTCTGTAAAGATGTATGACACTCATTTCATGTGATGAGAAACATGAGAAACATTTTCACTTAAAGAGTTTTTGATCAGACGACTGCACTGACATTTGATAAGAGCAGAAATAAAATCTTGATGATGTTATGTGTACTGTACTGGAGGATCAACTTGTGTCTTTAAAACAGAAACGTTCAAATCTTCTCTTCTCTTTGACATTACTAGTATATAGTAAGATATGATATGAAGCGCAGAGGAAACCTTTAGCATTATGCAACATGGGATACAATTCTTGTACATTTTGTACAGATGCTTTTGAGTTCTCCAGAGAACTGAAGTATAAAGGTAGTGGTACTTGAAGCATTAAATAAGCTTTTGTAAATGCGGTTCTTTGTATCCTTCGGTAATTTTAGCCCATTTTATATTGCCTGTCTTGTAAACCATAATACATCATGTACTGTATATTCTACCTGTAATATGTAAGAACTTCAATACCCAATGTTGATTATTTTATTTACTTTTACTTGTTATTACTTTGTCTGAGGTTTAATTTCAACCACTTTGCCTCCTTTGGCTTCATTAAAGTCATTACATGGATGTGTTTGTTAGCATGGAGTTGATGTCACTGTGAGAGACACCGGTGCCAAATTCAACGGACATGATATTTGACATTGTTTAAATTGTTTCATTCAAGTTGCTAGTGTGAAGATAAAAAAAAATGTTTTAATGCTCTCCTGGGCTCATTTATTTTCTTTTTTAGTACTTTGCAATTAAAGTGCCATCTCAAATATGCATTAAAATCCTCAAGTATGTTCACACCAAGACAGTGTGTGAGAATACATTTAAGAAATAATGTTAATACACCACTGATTCTTGAGACTTCGGCGAGAACATGTCCCACGAAGGAAAGTGCTAATTCCGTTGAAAAGCAATAATATTTTCTCATTTAAAATAATCAGGGTTGATCATCTGAGGGTCTTTTGCACAAATGTAAAAAAAATTCATAGGTGTGTCTTTAATTTTATAAATGATTTGATTATATGATCGCCCAATACCCAGAAAATCAGTTGTCCCCAGACAAGAGATTGTCATTTCAATTCGATAACAAATTGTGAATATATATCTCTATCTATATCTATATCTCTCTCTCTCTCTCTCTCTCTCTCTCTCTCTCTCTCTCTCTCTCTCTCTCTCTCTCTCTCTCTCTCTCTCTCTCTCTCTCTCTCTCTCTCTCTCTCTCTCTCTCTCTCAAATGAAAGAGTAGAGTCCAATATTTATTTAAAACTAAAAGCAATGAATGTTCAAATATATTCACTTTATTTTATGGTTGCTCAAAATGTGTCAACACCGTCAAATATTTATAAAAAAGCAATAATCAGGACCACATGATGAGCTGTACTCCTGAGGACTCGCTGTCCACCTCCACATCTGCTAAATGCTACAAGAGCGTTCAGGCTCCTGTAAGTTTGATATTTGTTCAAGAACTTTTACATATTTATTGATGTTGCTACTGTCACAACTATGATGTATCAAAACTGTCTCTTTTGTATAGAAATAATTATTTTATATTATGACAAATGTATTAATGTTAAGTAAAGGCTAGAGGCAGCTAGCAACACAGAGAAAACAAGATGGCTGCTGTAAACAACTCATGCATGACATGGCAAAAGTGAGTTTGTCACCACCATCAGACGTCAACACCGTCAGGTTTTCTATTTTATTTATGCTTAAAACATTGCAGTTGTACTGTAGTTTTTATCTTGCCGTTGGCCATTGTTAATATTTACAGAAGGATAACATGTACAGGAAAAACACATCATTTATGAACAATTGACAGAATCAGGAGGTTGCCCAGAAATATTGCTCGATTGCTGAGACCTTGTTCTATAAACACATACGTTTAGATTTCTTAACAATAAATCTTTTTGAATCAGTGAATCAGTGACACACAATCGCAGAAAATAATCCAAGGCAAAAAGTCTTCTAGCAGAAGTCCATAAAAGAGTTTCACATCCTCTTGAATGCTTTTCCTTTTTAAAATGAATACAATAAATTAGTTTTTCAAGAGCGAGGCAGTTCAGTAATTCATCAGCCAGCTGTTTGTACACTTGATCTTTGTATTACAGGATTCTCCAATTATGTGTTGCTTTTTATAAACAACATAATTATCCAATTTAAGGTAATAAGGTTATAATATTACGAAAAAAGTCTAGAAATACACGTTTTCATCTAAGGCTCTCGCACTTCCACTCCTCTGTATTTGTTGCTCATAATGTGTATTTTCAGTTAATTTTATTAGATTTTTAAAATATGGTTTTAACACTGGATTTCAGTTGCATTTTTTTTTTCATTATGAAATGTATCTGTCTCAACCAGAATTACATTTGCAGAGTAAGCAACTTGCCACAGGCAGATATTTAGTATGTGATCGTATCCCTTTATACCAGACAGTATGCTTTATACACACACACACACACACACACACACACACACATGCTTGTATGTGGTTTAGAATTTGAATCCTAATTGTTCACACTGTAGAGGCTTTTCACTTAATTTTTGGACAATATTATATATTGTTGCAACTTTTTAATGTTTATTTATTGTAGAAGGGACAATGCATATTAATTAACAAGTCATTCATAAATGTGCCAGATTTAGCCAGACAGGCTCATTTTCATCTGCAGTAAAAGCAATAAAAAGCACATAAATACAGACCAATAAACAAATAAGCACATAAGCACAAACAAAGACTCAGAAGCAGAGACAGACCTCATCAAATAGTTTGTTTCCCTCCTTGGTTATTACCATTTTCCAGACTGGGTTCTTAAGTTTTGCAGAGAGCAGCAGTGTAATGTGTCCTGCAGGGCTGCTTTCAGACTGTGATATTTGGAGGAAAACATTCTTGAGGATCCAGAAAGGCAACTTTACTGTAAATCTGAGTTTGCTCAGGGTTTTAAATGTATTAACGTTATTTGTTTTCACCTGAGAAGTTGATTTCACATTTTACATAAACCCTACTATGAATTGTTTAGTGATGTGTTTCTGCTCCGGGTGTCGTACAAAGCAGTTTATCATTTTTAATCGCTCCACCTGTTAAGTCACTACAAATAAACTAAACTTATAAAGCTTTAATTGTAAACTCAGCCAAGACTTTATGTTTAAACTGAGATGGAAATGATCCTTTTTTCTTTTTATACAAAGAGGCTTCATTCATGAATGAACGCTGGTGGTGGGGTCATGAATTTCTCCTCGTGCCAATCTTGATACACATCTGTGGATATATTACCCAGTCCCATTCCACCTTTAATAATTACAGCCTGTTTATTTCTGTTGCTGTTTAAATGAGAGGCATGCGGGCCAGTAATGCCCACCACTTCAAATGACTTATAGTCGTCTGTGTGTGTGTACAGCAGGCCAACGTGTGTGTTTAGTCTGCTTCAAACTAATGTTCCTGAAAACACATCGCTTTTTCAACAATGATAGCACGATCATAATTCATCTCAATAATGCTGGACACGCTGGTGTTAAACATACAGGGCAACCTTCTGAAAAGTCACATCTCAGAAAGTGTTGCGTGTGAACTGTCATGTGACAAAGAAGGATGAAGGTAAAGCAAGAGTGATGTAATTATGTTATGAAATATGCAGTGAAGCTGTGACTGCTGCAGGGAACACACTTTCACTTTCTTTCACTGTGGCCATTTTGAAACTTGCATTTAAACTCTAAGTAAGAAGAAGAACGTACTCTCATATGAACACAGATGCACAGAAAACATTAGAAACTTGACATTATTTTATAGCCTTGCATATATTGAATTTTTGAGGATGATATTGATATTTTTTCATTTTTGTTCAAATCCTGTGCAGTAGTAAGAAAATAAATCAGCACTTGCAGGAACGCAGCATACTGTAGCCTACATACATTCCAATTGTAAGTGGAAGAAATACAAATAAATACTGAAACATAAAGCTATTATAGATTTTTCTCCTGCCTCGTGAAGATTATAGCATCGTGCACTTTTGCTTCAGTCTCCACAAGATACTTTAAACATCTATAAATGCCAGATTATATTCCATCTGAGTTTAAAGATCATCTGATGCCCGTCTGGTTTGGCAGCTTGCTCTGTGAATCGTCCACCAGGCCTCTTCCAGGAAGTCTGTGGTCTGCTCCCCTGTGGAGAAATGAAGGGCCGCCGCTGGAGACGTTTCCCTCCATAAAAACACCATGTGAACAAACGCCGAGAGGGACAAGCTCCATTAATGCGGCTCTCGGACTGCCAGGGACCGAACTTCAGAAGTTATTGGTGTTAACAAGTTGCCGTGTCAGTGATGAACGAAGTCTTATTTTCTTCAAACAAATAGACAAAAAGCCAGTCTGATGAGATCATTGCACTTACTTCCAATGCAAAAACCAAGTCTAAATATTCTTGAAATAAGACGCTTCATCCCCTTTAATATGCTGACACTGTAGTTTTAGGAAAATGTTAATAGTTCCCACAAGTAAAGTCACTGTTCACTGACTAAATAACTGAGTTGTTGAATATATTTTAAATAAGTTATAGCAATATTTTAAGAAGATGAACAATGGACTCATTTCTGGGTTTTTTTTTATTCTTTCTTTCTTTTTTTGTATATATTGAAGGAAAGATGCAAGTCATACAATATAAAATGAAGGCAATGCTTTTTTCTTTTTTCTTTTTCAACAAAAATCTCTCCCCACCTTCCACCCATCCCTTCCTGTCCTGCCTCGGAGGTCCGTCCATAAGGTACAAGTTCAACAAAAAAGGACATTAATTCAATATAAGAAAAAAGTGGCAGAAGATAGAGAAGGTCCTGTAGATTGGGTGTATACATAAAAATGTAATAATAGTGTTAATAATAATAATAATAATAATAATAATAATAATAATAATAATAGGAGATGAGGACAGAGGAGATAACAATGAATAAACAGAGCATGTAGGATGACAGAAATGTTGACAGCCATGATGAACAATGTGTTTCAATATACATTAATTAAATCATTAAAACTTGTATGTTATAAAATAATGTTACAAGTTATGTTATAAGTGCATGGAGTACATCACACATAGCCATCCATTTATCAGATAGGGGTTACCAAATTTCGATTTCCAAATAAATTAATTCATAGAGTATGTTAGCATCATATTTTAACTCCTAAAACACATATTTTTGTTGGTAATTTGTCTTAAAAATGAATTAATATTGCTTTTAAAGAGCAACAATTGACAAAATACAGAGCAAAGTTAGTGTTTTATATACACATACCTAGGTTTAGAAAATATATCCTCATTGTCTCCAACATAGAGGCTCTACACTTTATTCAATATTTGGAGGTGTGGAGTCGTAGACATCTGTATCTCAAAATAAATTACAAAACACTTCCAAAAGTTTGGAATTGCTGGCTGAGAGGAATATTTTTGAATAATTTTTTTCATGCTTTTAGGTTGTAGAAAGTCCTCTTTAAAAATTTAATTTTAAAAACTTTAAAAAAGATGTTATTTTGTATGAAGGGTTTGCAGAACAAAAGGGTTCTTTGCAAGGTGTGCAGATTCAAACGGGAACAGCTTCCTGTTTCAGTGTCAGGAAGTGGAAGGAAATAGAATGTTAGTGTAGTATATATAAAATATATATATAGTTTAATATATATATATATATTTTAATATAATATATATATATTTAAATATAATATATATATATATATATTTTAATATAATATACATATATATTTTAATATAATATATATATTATATTTTTATATAAAATATATAAATATATATATTATATATATAAATATATAACATATATAAATATATATATATAATATATATATATAACATATATAAATATATATATATTATATATATAATATATATATATATAGATATATATAATCTATATATATATATATATATATATAGATATATATATTATATATATTATATATATATATTATATATATACTTCATCAGTTCGAGCTTCATCTCTGCCTCTGAGAAAAGTTTCATCCTAGCAGAAACACTGCTCTTTTCAAGCATTTATGCTACACAGCACAGTCTTAGCCTCCAAATCTTCAGTCATGAGTTCTAATATTAACTCCGCCCGTGTTCACACTGAACAGAAAGGTTCAGGTTTCATATTTTGGAGCGGCCTTGTGCTGGGAATCCAAACAGTTCTGCTTGTATTCTCTAAATGCTGATGATGAATTGATAGACGGCATGAATAGGCACAGTGTTATGAGCACACTATCATAGCACAGTATCCTCCACCACACTCACACTGACAAGGAGGGGAAAAGGTGGTGGCGGCTGAGGTGTTAGACAACATGCAGTAACACGTTGTACCTCCTTCACCAGGCCGCAGATATCCAGAACTAGTGCTTGTTTAGTTTCTCTCCAGCCTGTGTTCCCAGAATGGGCAAACAAAAAAAAATGATTCTTCCATTTTGTGGAGATTTTCTTTCTGAGCGATGCCTCCCCAGAGTGCAGTGCTCCATGCCACGGTGAGCCGTCAGTCTTTCCAACAGGTCTCCCCAGCTGGGGAGGTCTGGTGTCCAGCTGTTCTGACACCCAGAAGATGGAAACCTCCTCTCACACCAAGGAAGCATTCAGCCAAGGCTCCTCGAATCCAAAGAGTATTTGAACAGTGGGAACCCAAAGGTCAGATGTGTGAGCTTTGTAACCACACAATTACTGGATACATCACCCAGACAGGCTGGGAACATGAGGGAAAATGTCCCACAACATTCTCCCTAAATAACTGTGATGAGACATTTGAGCAAAGCACTTAAAGGACCAAAACTAACCATGAATTGACCCTACATTTTTTGAGTGGAGAGGGACATTTAGTTAAAGAAAATGGATTCAGGGAGACACAAGAGAAACTACACATTGGTGCTCCGGTTTCTTCAGCGGGAACCAATGGGCTGGTGGCTGAGAGATACAGACAGGGGGAATTATTGAGAGAAATATTGTTTGATTGGTAATTTCTAAGGATTTGTTTGCAATAAAACATATAGAATATTAACAGCTTTATCCCTGAACCTAAGAATATGTAGACAGTAGTCTAAAGGTCAAACAGGCTTGTAATCAGACAGCTGCAGGTTTAAATTCCCAGACCAATTAGGAACAAGTGGGAGAAGAGTAAATTACCAACGCTCTCTTCCCTAAACACTTTCTGTCCTTAAGCAAGGCGCTGAAGCTGTGGTGCTGAATTGATGCTGTCGCTCATAAGAGACATCCTGATGCTCAATATGTTTTAATAAATCAGTGGCAACACATTATTATAGGCCCCATAAAGCTTTAAATATGTCAAATGTGTTTCATTTTGATCTTAAAGAACATCTACATCCAGTTTGTTTCACTGGTATGCCCGCTTCTCTGACATGAATGCATTTTTCCCTCTCTATGAAGTATTTGCTGTGGCTGGGGGGGGGGGGATAGTTCCTCGAGTCCAACAGAGAGTGTTGATAGTCTCTCATCAGCTGTGGAATTCAAGCTGAGAGATCAGAGACTTCAAGAAGATAATGAATCAAGGAAGTGTTGTTCAGGGATTAAATACAGTGCTTAGACCTGCCACTTGTCCTGCCCAGCTGCTGCTGACGGAGGCCAGCGACGGGCCAGCATTATGTAACTCTTCAGACTGTTTTGACATCAGTCGCACTATCTGGGTGCAGAGGGGCCGAATGAACGTCAACACAGTAAACTTTAGTCACCGGGCAGGGTTTGAGTAAACAGGCAGTGCATGTGGCAGAGAGACACTATCATTACCTACTGAAGCAATCACACATAATCCATACTGCTGCAACCTTTCACCAACTGTACTAATTATACTGTATTTATCTGAACCTTTGTTACTTAACACAGCAACACTACATCACACAATTAGCCAAATGGTACATTTTCTGCTCAAAATGTACCATAAAAATGCTAAAAAACGTTCTCTACATACACTTACTCTATCAAAACCAGACTCAATATCAAATCATTCTTTTAAAATCCTTCCAAGATCCAATGATCCAAGTCTATCACAGCACGACCACTTTCAACATATTAACAGTTGATGGCAAAAACTGCATTACTGTTCATGTTTCAGTTCTCGACAATATGAAACACATTTTCAATTTCCTTTTACTTTACATTTTTGTAAGAGTGTTGGATGTGTACATTTCTGCTAAAGTAGATGAGTCAGCGTTACTTCATAGAAAGTACAGTAGAAAAAAACTGAATTATTACAGTTAAAGCTTTATTAGCATTTCTGCCAGTGATCGACAGATAACCCAACATACGTGACCTTCACTATCTGCTTCTCTGTGTTGTTCTGTATCCACATTAAACTAAATGCAAAAACGTCCTCTTTTTACTGGACGTACTGTATATGTCCATGTAATTGAACAAACTTCAACACGTAGCTACGTCACAGAGTGACATTGGAATCAGATCTGTTGATCTATTTTACACACACTGCTCCTAATACTAGGATGGGTGAAATGTCACTGTGTGTGCTGTGCTGTATTAATATTCATTCCATGAACAATTATCTATGTCTTTGTGTTATAAGAATAATATTTTTGGATATATTTGTTGTCAGACTTTTAAGACTCCAGTGTCAGTTAAGAGCTAATCCTCACATTAGCTTAATATTTTTGCTTCATAGAAAGTGTGGTCAAATAATGTATTAGTACTAGATCAGTGTTCTTTGCGAGAGCAGTAACTGGGGCTTTCCAGCTTTTTTGGACACAGATGAAGCAGTGTGAGATTTCACCAAAAGTGAACCTGTGGCATATGCACTCCTAAAAAGGAGTAAGTAGGTATAATGGAACTGATTATATCAACTCCCTGCTGCAGAGATACAAGGAAATATACGAGCTGGAGGCCAAAATCCACAACATCCTGAGTTTGTTCAACGTGAACCTCCATCCAGAGGAGACAACAGTCTGTTCTATCATGCACCACCGGCGCATCACTCGCTAGTCCTCGAGCACAGCCAAAAACTCTCAGAGACCTCGACCCCGTCCACAGGCCACACACACTCGCCAATCTGACCAATGAGCTGTCTGGTGGGTCTTGTTTGCTTTAACAGCGCTGCTGAACCCTCCATCCTTTCATCGACACAGTCCCCACCGCTGCATCCACAGACGGTGACTACATGCTCCGTCTGCTCACACAAACCATCACCCTTCTCCTCTTCCTCCACATTCATTTCTTGATGTTGGGTTTGTCAGTCACTGCCGGCCTCCATCCCCTCTCCACAGCTTGGCCTGCGACTTGGGATGAAACCAAAGGAACCTTTTTGCCTTCTATGGTGCTTCGCAGTTGTAGTCTTTCAATCTTTCACACTTCCTAAAAAGTCCAACCTCAAAGGTTACCTTTTGTAAGCAAAAGATCACAGGTTTGATTCCTAAAAGGCGAATAGTTGTTGAGATATTTCAGTTTGGACCGAACGACATTGCCATTAATAGAGCCACGAAGCGAGCATGGCTAAAACGTCCAGGACCGCCATGTTAAATGTCGAAGAGCAATATGGCCGAGCTTCCAAACTATGCTTTGACATAAGAAAATGACGGAGAGCTTTGCAAGGTTCTTCGGTGAATAACTGATTTGTATCGCCTGTTAGTTTACAAGGCATGGAAACAGAGGTATGAAGAGGAAGTGCACTCCATCACAGAAAAATGTGAGTATGAATGATTTAAAAGTCTGAAGTATGAGACGTGTCTATGTACAGTGGAATATTTTCCACACGCAGACAAATCAACAGATTACATCCCACCCATGCTTCACCGGGACGTACGGGAAGTGAAGGCTGCAGCAGACCTCTTCTCATCTTAGCTGGAAAAGAGCATGGAAACAAGGAGATGTGGAGCAGAGAGAAGAGGCGGGGGGAGGTTACAGTGAAACTAAACATTCCCTCCTGTGGAGACTACTTGGTGTTACAGCATCTCCAGGAATGTGTTCCTAATAGAAAGGTCATCCCTCAGCTGTGGACTCTTCAGTCTCTATATTTAGGATGCGTTGCATCAGTCAAACAGCAGATGCTTCTTCCTACACCTCACAGGATCAAATGTTGAGCGATAATGATGATGGATTTGATCGTAAAGGTCAAAATCAGACGGACCTCTGTGTGTGTTCTGCGTTGCAATCATAGACGACCAAGATTCGGAGAGACTGCGGAGTCGATAATGTTGTTAAACAGTCCTCCATGACCAAGTATCTGGGAATGTGAAGGGAGGAGTTGATTAGACTAAATGTCTGGCCAAAATGTACATACGCTGGTTCACTGATGGGAGCGGACGAGCTGCAAATCATCTCGGACGACCACTCGCTTCACGGCAAAGACATTTTTTCCACCAGTGTTACGCATTAAAAATCAAACGAGTGGCATTCCAACACATCTCATGCAGAAAACAACTGCCAGTGTTATCATTTCCGGAACACTTCCCAAAACCATGTTTCCACATGAAGCTTCATTTACCACATATAATCACACTTGGCCACTTGCAGATGATAAACTTGATCTTGGTGAATAAAATGTTGCTGCAGTTGTGAGTACATTTATAAGCTGGATAGTTGGATTGAAGTTTTCCCTTACGATGGACTTTTGGATGTATAATACTCAAATCGATACTCTTGCTAAAGTTTCTATTAGGCTTTTTTAATCATCCGCAGTCCATTTCAATATAGTCTTCTTTCACTTTCAATAGCTTACATTTAATACACTACTCAGCTACTGCATCAAACTTCAGGTTAGGAATGACACCTTTTAGAAAACTACAGGTTGCATGGCAACTAACGAAATTACGCCGTGTCATCAGCAGAAATCCCTAGATGGGTGCTACACGAGAATGCTGCCTGTGGCACTTGGCATCAACAAGGATGAGCATGTCACCAACACGCACTTGTATGGGGGGGGGTGGAGCGCTAAGGGTGGGTGAGAAAACAGCGGTCAGGAGAATGAGGATGGCAGGTCACTGCTAGAGACACCAAGAGCTGCCAGCCAGCAAACTTGTGCTGGGGGAGCCAACACACGGGCACCGATCACGAGGGCGTCACGCAATAACATACGTGGATGTACTCAGGAAAGATGCGGGAGCAGAAAATACTGGCGAGCTAGCCAGATGCATGGAGGATCGGGATGACTGGAAGCACCGATGGAGGGCCGTCTGAGGACGACCTAGTAGTAGTATCAATGCTAGTGCTGTTAGCTAAAGTTAGCATTTCGGTGCATTACTTGTTTTATAATTGTATTTAATTTATATAAAAGAAATGACAGAACACATTTCAAATCAAAAGACATTAAGTCATAAAGAAAAAGTCATAATACAGTATGCAATAAAAAATGTCTTAGTATAGTTTGCCATTATAGTCATAAAACATTTCATAGTAAAGTTTGACAAAAAAAACATAATATAGTATGTAATAAAAAAATGTCATAAACAAATAAAGAAATGCTCATGGTATGTCAAAAAATATATAAAATAGTATGGCACTAAAATATCATAAAAAAGTCAGAGTATAGTATGTCAGAAAAAAGGTATAGCATAGTGCCATATAAAGTCATAATTGAATGTCATAAAACATTTCATAAGTTTTCCAAAAGAAAGTCAGAAAAATTGTCATAGCATCTTATGTAATAAATAAATCATAGAGTATAGTATGCCATTAAAATGTTAAAAAATCATTTTAAAGTTACAAAAATGTCATAAGTCATGTAGTTTGCCATAAGTGTCATCATATAGTATGAAATAATATTCATAACAATGTTTTTATAGTAATCGTAAAAGATTTAATAGTAAAAGTATAGTATGCCATAAAAAAGTTAAAACATAGTAAGTCATAAAAAAAAGCCAGTCAGTTTATCATTCAAAAGAAACATTTTATTTTTTAAAACCACAAGTCATAGTATCGTATGCCATAAAAATATTCATAAAGTCATAGTATAGTCTTAAAAAAAATGTCATTGAAATATTTCATCATAAAGTATGCCATAGAAATGTCCTAACATTTTATAAGTGTCATAAAAATGACTCGTGTCTCTTTGACTGAATCAATCTCTAACAAGGTAAGAAAAGAATAAGAGAAAATTAAAATGAGAAAGTTACATTTTTCCCTTTTGTCCTTCAAAAATGGATTGTGAATCACTTATCTGGCAGTTTTTTTCTTTTCTTATAATTTTCCTGACTTTTGACCTTCAAGACAGCCTGAAAGTTATTCACTCCCCGCCCCCCCCCCCCGCCCTGCCACCCAGAGTTGTTTAGTATGTATAGCGTAGACTCGGCTCACTGTACAGAGACAGACTGAAGCAGCTGCTGCTGAGTGCTGAAAATGTAAACCAGTCTAAATGTATGGGATTAGAGCAATTCCCTCGATGCACGCCTGCCGAAATATCCACTCAAATAAACACACACACACTCTCCAAGCCTCCAATATATATCATTTTTTATTGTACGGACAGAAAATTATACAATTTGAGGGTGTAAAACATTCCCTGTCTGGCAAATGAGGAGGCAGAACAGGAAAGAAACGTGTAAAAGAGGAAGCGAAGCGGGGAGATGAATAGATTGATGCACAGAGGGAGACGCTGGACCAACATGCGGACATCTCTCTTCTTCTGATGCCTGAGGAGAGTAAAAACACGCCTGTTAGCGGTGATTTACAAGTTAAATGATCTAAATCTTATCAAATGTCATTAAGGACTGATGGTAGAGAAGGAAAAGATAGCTATGTTTACAACAAGGCAGCTCAAGGCTTTATCTATAACATTTGGTTTAATTGGACAGACTTCGGTTGACAGGGAATCCATGTTTGTTTGGTTTTTAGAGACTTTTCATTATTAAAACTAAGCTATTGGAGATTCAAAGAAAAAGTTTCCTCTTTTTAAAAATGGTTAAATACGGTAAATATGAAATGTCATGAACATGGCATAACATCACAGTTTACAGCTGCCACGTGTACATTCTAAACGTTCTTCATTGAAGGTCTTAAGAGTGCGAATTACAATATATGAACACAATTTCTCATCAATACTCACGAATCAGTGGTTTGTTTTGGTCATCAAGTTAATAAATAAATAAATATATAAAAAATATAATATATATAAATATATATGTAAATGCCTATATAAAAAATATATAAATATAAAAAATAATATAAATATAAAAAATAATATAAAAAATATATATATATATAAAATAAAGGCTAAAAAATATATACCAGTATAATATAACAATATCAGAGTAAATGTCAAAAACAGATTATAGCATTGATAGTCTGGACAGGAGCCCTTATTAAGTAGATTCAGCGAAAACACCTGCGTGGGTGGAGCATGACTAGGTCAAGGACTTACAGACTGGTGACTGAACATATTTCTTTTCTGGGCATCAAACTTATGACCTTCTAAAACAACCCGGTCACTCTACTCGCCACGCTGTCTCTGGCAAACACACCTCCGCCCTCGAAGTCAGCCTGACAATGATCTCTGCAGTGTTTACCGTGTCACGCAGCACTTGAACCTCATTAAGAAATGACATAGTATGCAAAGAGGCCCTAATTTGGTCATTGACACCTCATCGGTCTCATAACACGCAACAGCGAGCTCCGACATGGGAGGCAGGCTGCAGCCCATCCAACACAAACACAACAAGCAGCGAGGAATCATTAAGCATCCAGCTTCATTGGCGAGTACAGGGAGAAGGTTTGCCCTCTGCGCTGGTGTTTGGAGATGGCAGCGGTGTTTACATTCCTCAGCCAGTGACGGGTGAAACTAGGTTAGGCTAGGAAACAACAGCACAGACCTGCATTGTGTGTTATCACATAACTTTACTTGCAAAGGAAAAACGGCCTGACCGCTCTGTGGGAGTGTTTTAATGCCAGAGATGCGTCTGAAGATCAGTGACACAGTATTATATGTAACTGGGCTGTCACACTGCGAGCAGCTGGGATCCACTGATTCAATACTTGAAGTTCAAAACATTTTAGGACTTTTAAAAGGTTGCTGCAGATACACTGTGGAGTAGCATGTTCAAATCAGCATGTTGAACATCAGCAGACACTCAGCTGAAGTTATGAATGAGTAACATGGTTCAGGAATGCATACCTTTACTGTGAGAGCAGTTCTACTCGTCAATGTACTCGAAGGGCTCGGGGGGCTCTGGTTCCTGCTCTTCTTCCTCGATTTTGGGGCCGTGAGCCGAGACGGGCTCCACCAGCTCCTCCTCCTCCTCACTGGTGTCCTTCATGATGATGATCCCGCCTGTATGGAGCTGATGACAGACAGGAAAAATCAACCAATAACATCTAGCTAACTTGATGCTTATGCAATAGCTGGAAAGAAACGGGTTCTTTCTCGTTCACGACTCCAGAAATCTATTTGAAATCCCGGTCAAGACTCAGTCTTCCAAAAGGTACAAAATATGTAAAAAATAAAACTACCTATTACTAGAAATGCTATGATGCAGGTCCACGATATTTAGGTTTCTCCATAATGGTACAACCGTACATAAAGTAAACAGGTGTGGACAAAGATCAGGAATACGTGCACCGTGTGGTTTTGAAACTAAAAAGTGGAGTTTATATAAACAATTTGTGGAATCGTTCAGCGCCGATGAAAAATCAAAGACAGGAAACTTTATATTAATGTGAGTTGATCCACATAATAGGGTTTCAATAAACCTCCCGACACTGACCAGATTTCAAGATAAGTCTGTAAAACCTCTTCACTTCCTAAACTCGTCTTTGAATGTAAAAACAAACCCTTAAAAGGAAAGCAGCGTTACAAAACTTCAGACAAGCAAAGACACCATTTTGGCACTTGATATAAGACGTCGCACAATGCTTAGCTTGCGAGACACAAAATCAAACAGTACTTCCTCTTTACAGGACTGGGGCGAGTGCTTATTGGGTGAGCGCACGCCGTCCTGCCATTAACTGCGGGAAACTGTCAACATTTACAGCAGGACCGCAGTAGTCTGGTTTATGGGCCTGAAGAGAGGGGAGTTTCTGGACTTGGTTGATTTTGGCGTCTGTCGGACTTCAACGATGTATTTTAAAGTAAAAACTCCTCTGAGAGATACTTTTGCATTATTAAATATCATTACATTAATGTTGTTAAGTATAACAATTCTTAGATGTATTGGTGCTATAATTAAAATTAATTTTAAACATATTTATCAAGCGCTGCTTTTGTAGCGTTGCATCACATTTGGTCTGTTCTGGCTTCAGTGTCTGTGGAGACTTCTCCTCCGATGGCCCGTTTCATTACATTTACATTTGTTACAAGGTGATTCTCATAACAAGCTTTTGCTCTTTGATGCAGTCATTTAGTAATGTACTGTTGACGTTAAAGACAGTTCAACAATATCTAGTAGCTGTACCTGGAAGTAATATTTTGACACTATTTAACAACAAAATTGAGCCACATTAATATTTGTAATAGACATAAGGAGGTGTGGTTTGGCCTCTTGAATTATTTCAACTGGAGACACACTCAGATTCAGACAGACGGAGAAGCAGACAGATGGGTTACCGGTTTGAAGGGCTGGTAGCGGCAGGTCTCGGGCATGTTGAGGACTTTGAGCTGAGCCGGCATCACCCTGGCCGGATTCTCCAGGAGCTGGAAGTTTGGCTCTGCCTCTTTCTTCTTCTCCTTCTCCTTCTCCTTTTCCTTCTCGTCATCCTTCTTCTCCTTCTCTTTTTCCTTCTCCTTGTCCTTGTCTTTCTCCTTCTCCTTCTCTTTCTCCTTTTCTTTCTCTTTCTCCTTCTCCTTCTCCTTCTCCTTCTCCCCCTCCTGGACCTCCTGTGAACAGAGAAGCAGCATGTTCTGCATCAGGACTACTGAGATTACTTTCTTTATGTCATTGTAATTTGTGGATTTCATCATTGTTGAATCTGCTGTTGTTACTTCTTCTGTTTCTGGGGTTTCACAGTTAATATTTATTGTGACCTCTCTCTTTGTATGCATTTTATAATCTTATAAGTCTTTTATGTATGAAAAAACAAAAACTACAAATAAATAAAATTCTGATATTTCTGGAGGAAAACAAAAAGTGCTGATCATGCACAATTATGATACATTCTAACCCCACCATCAGAGTATTTCGGAGAAGTTATGAGTAAAACATTCTGATTTTGGGAACTGTTAATAGGCCAGTGATTTGTTGGACCATCAGGCAGGTACTGGAGGACTAGAACATCTTCTGCTGATGTTCTGAAACGCTGAAGCTGTGTTCTGTCCTCTGGCTCGGTTTCTAGCTTCAGGTGTAAAACTGCAGACAGTCAAATTCTTTACTGATGAAATCAGTTTAGCCTTTTATCACCACCATCTGCAGTCTGCCATATTGTACACTCTTCTTGCCACTCATTCTACTCAACATATTTTAGTGTTGATATATTTAGTGTAGAAATAAAAAGATACCGCAGTGAAGCTTTTAAGGGAAAATAGATGAGCTAAATGTAAACAAAATGGCCAAAACCAAAGTGAGCGCTATAAAACTGTCCAGAAAATGACAACCAGTGAATTCTGAACCCTCTGACCCCAGTGTGAGTGGATGCCTCCCCCTTCAACCGCCTTCTCGATTCAAGCCAAATAAAATGAAAAACCTGAGATGTGAGCAGGACGGACATTTCTAAGCTTGTCTCTCAGCACCCGAGCTGAGATGTAGCGTGGCAGAGCGGATCAAACATGCTGCTAACGCCCAGAGAAAAAACCCCCAATGAAAGTTTTACTGGCTCACTGAGTCTGTCTGTGAACTGGGTGTTGGTGAGGGGAAAAGATTAAGACCAAGTTTGAGAAAAGAAATAAAAGCCGTGTGTGTGTGTGTGTGTGTGTGTGTGTGTGTGTGTGTGTGTGTGTGTGTGTGTGTGTGTGTGTGTTCTATTGGGACACATGCTGCGGCTGCATTGCCATGTGGTCTACTTGAAAGATTGTCATAAAAATAACACAGGTAAAATGCACTGCAGAGTATACGCCCAGTGTTTCCCATTAATTACCTCGTAGACTGTGGCAGCCCGGCACAGTATTATAATGAACCGATAATATATTTTTACATGTGTCAATATGGGCGCATTTGCGCCGTGACGGTGCGACGTGACTTTAAAAGCCCCGGCCGTCTGGGGTGAAGGCTCGCTGCTCCAGTTGTGACTTTTTTTTAAACCATGTAATCAATATCAAGTCGCATTTATTATCATATATACAGTTAGAAACAAGTTTCCCTGTACAAAGAAATTCTAAATGTTCCTTCCACTCTAATCGGCATATACAAGGAAACACGTATGTATGAAGACATAAATACAAGAAAATAAATGAAAACCAATTCGGACAATATACAGAAGAGAGGGATCTGTGCTACATTCTCTGCTCACAGTGGGTAAACGTCTGAGTGTGTGTGTGTGTGTGTGTGTGTGTGTGTGTGTGTGTGTGTGAAGTGGTTTAGAGTGGGGGTAGGTTCTGTGGATTAGATTTGTATATCTGCGTTTATGATTAAACTGTTTATAGAGCACAAAATTATTACTCAGAAATGTGTTTAAAAGAGCAGAAAGCTCTGCATAGCTCAATTTTGGTCTCAAAGTGCACCAGAATGATGCATTTAACTTTAAAATGTACAAGAATTTATTCCAGGGAGACGCGCCCCCGGACCACCCTAGAGGGACAGAGATCCACCCACTGACAAAATCCTGTGGGAAACACTGTATACACCTGAATATTATATGGTACCTCCCCGCCTACAAAGCCGTGTAGTACTCCAACAATGAGATACATCCTTGAAAACATTACTTAAAATACATCGCAGGGGTCTAAATAGTCAATTTGTTTTAATTTAGACAGACCACCTACACAATGGGTTCATTTAGGGTAGACCTTTCTGTTAGAGTAGAATAAACTCCCTACTCATAAATATTTATTCTGAATGAATAAACAAAATGAAATGAATCGCTTTGCAATGTAGATATGTTGTTGTGAGTGTAGACTCCCTTTACACAAACAAAACTAAATGAGATTATTAGTAATTAGGGATGAGAGGGTTTTTTGTTTCCACTCACCACTTCCATCTTCTCCTCCTCCTTTTCTTTCTTTTCCTTCTCCTTCTTCTTGGCTTTGGCTGTGATGGAGAGAACAGCGGTGGATACCTGCCATGCAGAGAGAGAGAGAGAGAGAGAGAGAGAGAGGAGAGAGAGAGGAGAGAGAGAGAGTGAGAGAGAGAGAGAGAGAGAGAGAGGAGAGAGAGAGAGTGAGAGAGAGACATTTCCACAATGTAAGGCAATACCATCGACACTCAGACCTTCTACAAACACGGCTTTAAATGTACTAAATAGTCGACCACAAAATAAACGCTACTTGGTCTTTAATTACATTTCTCCAAGATCATCTAGGATTGTGAAATGAAGCAACTGTGAAAAATAGGTCTACGATGTTGGAATAATAAATATAAAAGGCAAAAAAAAAAAGATGAGTCTGACAGGGAAGGTTAAAAAATGATCCACTAATCAATATGAAACAAGGTCGGCTTTCCTCAACTAATAATTTCAGGAAAAAGGAAAGCAAAACAAGCTGATCTGTCGTGGCGCATAAGTTCTCACCTTCTCCTTCTCCTTCTCCTTGGGAACCTCCAGAGCTGGTGGGTAGGCGAAGGTGGAGGGCTTACAGTTAGAACGATACTGCACCTTGGGCATCTGAACAGGGAGACAGAAGAAGATGTTTAGTAACATGACACAACCTCGCCGTGATCTGCCGGTCAGAACCACTTTACAGGCACAGAAACAACCTTTAACATCTTTCAGTCAAACAAAGCAACTCGTATCACTTTGTCGAGTGGGATGGAACCACTTAGTACAACTTTCCATGAGAAGCCATTCAATAGTTGTCGAGAAACTCGAGTCACTTCGCGCTACTCTTGTGCAAGTTAAAATCAATGTGGCACTTTGCTGGAATCAAATGACCTTTTATTTACATTTTGTTTTCTTGCTGGCCTAATCTTTGAAGGGACGGTCAGAAGGTGACAGACCTGATGATCAGGGCTGCCTAGAGACAATAATGGGAGTAAACCTCAAGGGTCAGTTAGCAGCGACTAAATGGACCCTCAACTGCCAACTTTCTAAAGTCAAAAATGAACTTTAAGTCTGCCAGAAAAGCTTGTTTATTGAAGTCTTTGTTGAACCTAAAAACAACTTTATTGAGTTTAAGTGCCGCCCCCCCCCCCCCTCATCAGGTTCTCTTAGTTAAAAAGATAAGGTGTTAAAATAGTACAGCAGTAAACGCTCATTTATCTCGGGATTTGCACAGAAAACGGCAGGAACATCTGATGACTTGACTCGTTGCTTAAACCTACTTAGTTATAGAAGCTAGATCATGATCGTGGGACACAGGCTAGCAAGGGAAAAGGGCACGACTTCAGCTCTCTGTTATACGAAGACAGATTCAGATTGAATAGTGAACTAAAGTGAAATGTGCATAAGGCAAACACTTCTTCTGTTGTCCCATCACAACCTGTTTTGCAGAGGAATGTCGTCTCAAATGTCATATTTTAACAGATATACTGATTTTATACCGGCTGCCCAATGTCATTTTGGTTAAATAGGAAAAAGCAGTTGCCAATAAAACAGTCGTTTACTCCTTACATATTCATTCAGTTTGCCATTAACTGAGCAAGTGTTTACTATAATATGCTGTTACTGAGACGAAAGGGTTACAGGAAGTGCTGTCCCTGAACATTGTTAGGATTTTAAGTATATTTTACATTTATCTGGTTAGACAAAAGGAGAAGCACTTACTACAACACCCTCCTTCACTTATCCTTAAGTAAAAATGAAAAAGTGCTCTTGTCAACTTTACCTAGACAAACGTAAAAGATGATCTCCTGCCAGAGCAGCACCAGGTGCCTTCTGTTTAGTGTGAGCCTTCAAATGATAACAGTGTTCTGAAACTAAATGACTTAACAGTCCCTATGGTCCAACAGAGCAGCACAAAATGTGAGGGGGGGACGGGCGGACTTCTTTTGAGTTATCACCCCACATTTCAGCCGATCCACAGCAGTATGGAGGCAGAAAGAGAAGCAGTGATGTGACTTCTCTTGTGTTCTCTTTGACGTTAACCTAAAGGTTTGTTGCTAAAAAAAAAAAAGAACTTGTAAATGAAGAGGATGTTCTTTGTCCAACGGTGAGAGTAGAAGTCTGTGAAGACTCGTGCTGCGTAGTTAAACAGGTGCTGACGAGTCTTGGCAGGGTGCAGCACACAAGTCTGTTAAACTCTGCTGTCCCCACCTCCCCTCTGCACTCTATCCCTTGTGTATTATTTGTGGCTTTACACGAAGTATATTCTCCAGTGCCTCGCAAAGCTGGGGCTGCACAATACACAAAAGTGTGTAAGTGTCCCTGGTGTCAGGTGCTGCTGATTTGGATAGCAATGAAGAGATAATGCCCATCTAACGTCTGTTTAAGACCTCAACGTGTCACAGTGATCCCTTGGCATCAGTGTGCGAGAACAAGCTCACAATCAGGAGGGCCTTGTAATGGATAGACTGCTGGTGACAGTTGTTACCAAGGCAAGAATCTAAATATTTTCAAACCAAACGCAGTGCCAAATACAAATTTAGCAGCCATACTTTTCCCCCCCAGGTCAATTATATCTCATCATTAACACAAAGAAATGTGTAAAATATAAATCAACTGCATTATATTTTAATCACAGCTACATCCTGTATATGCAGGATAATACACCAAAATAATGCATTTAAAGTGGTTTGGCTTTGCTGAGTGCTTTATTTTAATTTCTACATTTTATGCCAGTTTTTCTTAATGTTTTGAAGATCTGAAAGGCAGACTCCGGTGGGACGAGGAGGGGAACGCTGTGTTTACATCAATGATACTTAATGCTCAAATGCAAAAGTGGATGGATGTTTCCCTGATGTCGAATTTTCAAACGAGAGAATTCACGATTGTTTTTGTTGCTGCCGTTTACACTCCTCCAAAACAAATGCACTCAAGGAACACTCTGTTTTTCTTGTGTAGTGTAAATGGACTACAACTGCGTTTCGTTATGCAACCCTGTGTAGCAGAATGACAATAAATTACCTTGAATGTTTGTTTTTTTTGACAGTGTTGGAAAAAAGGTCACTATCTACTGGTCGCTTACACAAACGCACACCAATCACCGCAAGTCACATCAGTACCTTGAGGTCCTTGTTGAGGCCGATTATAGCGGTTGGTGTGAAGGCCAGTGACAAGAAGTGGGAGAGGGGGAACCAAAACCAGAACTGGGTGAAGACCAGCAGGCCGACCAATGATGGCATGTGAGTGTGCCCCGTCCTGGACTGCAGAGAGATGGTCACATTGCGTCCACCTGGACAACAGAAGGCAGAGAGGGTTTCAGTGTTATGGCACAGCTATTGTTCATTCCCCACTAAAGAATAAATTAAAAAGTCATTTTAACACAGATAAAACTTATTTTATTCAAAGCGACAGCACCCTTGCTTTATTTGCACACATCTTCCCCCCCCCCCCCCACATAATAACTATACTAGACTAGAAGTCATACAGCCTGTGATAATTAACATTTGCATACGTGCTGCCGCATTATGTACCAACTGATGCCGACAGAATTTTTAAATAGTAGGTTTTGCATAAAAAGTGTAAGCATGCTGAGCAAACATCAAGCAAGCCGTACGTGTCCCCTGGTACATAAGGGTTTCAAAATGCATGCTGCTCAGCAGAGGACAATGTCACTCTAGGTAAAAGATTATTCCATAATTATTCGATTTTGGTCACATGAGAGTTGTGGGTGAAACCACTGCTATGGGAGTCCAATGATTATCGCCAATGGCACTTAACATACATAAACCTGTCATGTTATTGATTATCGTGAACAAATACAAAAAGAAAAAAAAAAAAGGGTGCAAACTACTCTTTGTTTTAAAGATAACATTGCTTGTTTTATTGTTCAGTTTCATACCGATCACTGATTGTAAAACAAACCCATGTCAACTTGGCACAAGAGGAATATATATAATATATAATTGCTTTGTCTCCTTTGTGGTGCAGAGAACAAAATCCCCCGAAGATCCAATTTCAAAGGAAAAAGGTAATTCCCGCACACATTTATCACCACTGCATTGATTTATTAACAGACACTTGGCAGGTCGCCCCGGTAGCTCACCTGGTAGAGCGGGCGACCCATATGCAAAGGCTGAGTCATTGCCGCAGCGGCCCGGGGTTTGAATCAAACCTGTGGCCCTTAGCTCCCCCCTCTCTCTCCCCTTTCATATCTCATTCTGTACCATCAATAAAAAGGCCCCAAAAGCCATTATCTTTTGAAAAATAGCCACATGGCAAAAGAATCATAAGATGAAGGAGTAGGAAGGGTACAGAACAGGATGGTCACCACCCTCAGAAGGTTGTCTTTTGGTGTCAATCTGTCAAACATGTTGATACAACGGCAAAGATTTATATTACAGGGACAATTAAACTGAGGAATGCATTGTCCACAGCATCCTGCATTTAAAAAATGTCAAATGAAAAGTCATCATCATTAGATATGAGCTACAGAGGAGATTAAAAATAATTGATTTATATCACAAGAAATGCGTCAGCTGTCCCCAAAACAGATGCCTTTCCCAGCTGTGTTTAATTATAGATTAGATAGAGCTCATTTTCAGGATCTTTGTACTCCAGGTGCATCACCGGGGTTAAGGGTTTGATCCTTACTATGGTGCAAGTGTGTGCTCTGCCAAATAGAAACCATGTCAGTTTGTCCAAAGAGAAGGTGATGGACAGGGGTCGAGGGTGCTCCTTGGAGCAGTACCAAAGAGTAAGAGACCTCCCTTGGCCTTTCTGGGACAAACTGTAGGGAGGGACTGCAGAAAGGAAGACAGAGGGAGGGGGCGGAACGGACGGCAGGAGGCAACCAGGATGAATCGGTCATTTGTATAGGGATGAAAAGAAAAACTTCCCTTAAAAAAGGCGTAGGTTACTAAGGAGTAGCCCTTCCAACTAAAAATATGATCTGCCCAGACAATACCAGATTAATCATCTCCTGTCTTTTTGTTTCTTTTCCGATGCCTCTCGGATGATTTAAAAACAGGGCCTCGTCTTGACATTCAAACCAATCCAGCCGCACGGATTGAACGTCGGCCAAAATGAGTCACAAGGTCTGCTCACTGCTTAAACTGGATGCTTAAGAGTCTCTTAAAAACTTGAGAAGAGGTTGAGAGCACTTGACTAGCAAGTCTCCCCCTAACCTGCTGTTTTTGCCAACTCTTTAGTTTGGTTGGCCAATTTTCATTCCAAGGAGTTGGTGAGGGAGGCACGGGGTTCGGAGTCAATCCTCCAAAAAAAAAAAAAAAGGTGTTAAATTACAATATAAACAATCAACCTGCTTGCTGTGTCGCTTTGAAGAGATGAAACAAGCGAATCCAGTAAAACTGAAAATAGGACACGTGTCGTTACATGTATGAGAAACTATTAAATAAAGCTAATTAATGGACCGTCTCAATTAGTGAGGGAAAGTCTGTTAATGGGGGCTGACATGTAGGGGTGAGAGAACGTGCACAAGAGACTGACATTTCCTGGGTAATGAGCACCAGTGATCATGAAACTGAGCTCTAATCGCTTCCGCCCGTCAAATTAAATACAATTATCTGTGCACCTCAAAAACGTCAACCCCTCCCCCTTAGAGGAACCAGAATACTAAAAACATTCACGCAGCACAAACTTGAGCATGTCTGACATTCAAACAGGAGTGGTGAGTTTCCTGCATGAATGTGTTTAAACTGTAAGATACACATTGAGTCGGAGGGGGAGCGGAGAGTGTGTCTGCTGTATGAAAAATGAAACCGGTGGTCAGGGTTTGTCTGGATGGTCTCACACAGGGTCATCTTGGCATGTTTGCTGAGTTTATTACAGTTAATGTGCCTGATTTGATAAATGATTGAAGTCATGTCTGTCATCAAGATGGCTAATCTGCTCAGCACAAAAATAACCATCAAATCGTGCTGCGGGGGGGGCGGAGTTAATCAAGAGGCATTTATGACTGATGAAAAACGTTCATGTGTCACAACACATCAAAAACACATAAGCTGCACTTCTCCTTTCAAGAAACGAAGCAAATACTCGAGATAGGCTTCACTTTGTGTAAGTTGCAACACCTGATGGTGTATTTAGACAGCAGTGTGTAAACAGAGCTGGTTTCTTTCTTGCTGAGCACACAGGGTTTTAGGTTGGTGCAAGAAATGGGATTTCTGCTCCTGCCTGCATTGAGGGTTTGTGTATACATGTGTGTATGCCATTGTGTAGCTCTCCAAGTGATGGTGTGCAGCTCTCTAGGACCTCACACACATAAACACATGCTTTATGCTTGTGTCCACAAACACCCGCACAGACACACAAACACAGAGAGCATCAGACAAACAGTAATCACCAGGGGGAGACCAACAGGCCATATGGCTGACAGCAGAGGGGAGCTGAGGTAGGAACGCCAGGCGCTGATGCACCGTAGCATGATCTGTTCCAGAAACACGGTGCACGGGTGGTCAATCGAAGACGGTTACTATGCGTTTGCTTGAGCGTAATTACGACACACACAAAACCATAAACCCACGTTACAATTAGAGCCGTTCACTTGTTCAAACAGTGTAATTAAGAATGTGGGTATTTTTGTATCCCCCTGAGGGATGAGGGCAGAGGCAGGTGGGAGCACAGACCGGTTTGATCTCTTGCTCTGTGACCGACATGGAAAAACCCATCGCCTACTGACAAGCTCAAGCTGGTGTCTTTCAAGTTAACAGACGACATTTCCAACTTCCAGCCTGTATAAACGGGTAAATATGTCTTGTGCACATCCGTTTGGAGACTAACCTGCATCGAGGATTCCCTGAGCCAGGATGGCTCCAAACTTGGCCATAACGTCGTCATGCTTGTCGTTGATCACCTTCGCATAAAGCTGCCTGAACTGGTTTACCTAAAAAAGTGAGGGAAGGAAGATATGTTAAATGTACAAATACATAATTAATGTTATGACACCAATGGCCAAACCCAAACATTTAATTTGTTAAATGATACTTTGGATCAACAGGTTCAGTTTTTTTCCAGATACATATTTTTAGAGGCTGAAATCAGCATTTTTGTTCTTCTATTTTTGCATCGAAAAATTACTTTTAACAATTAATCGATTATCAAAATAGTTGCCGATGGTCAACTAATGGTTGCAGCTCTGAAAAATGAAAAAATATTGCAACTCAATGTCGGAGTCGAGTGCTTGTGAAGCACATGTTCTAGATACATCATTTAAAAAAACAACAAGGTTTTAACCTCGACTCTGGGAAACACTGTGCAGCACAACTGTACAAACCAGCCTTTCAGTAAAACCTAGAATCACTTCATGCTTTAAAATACTGCAGAGAGGCTGGATGTTGCTGTGACTCCTTGTTAGAGGCTCTCCAAATAAAGGGGAGGCATACGTTTGACCAATTGCATTACAGCCCGTGACAGCCACATTCAAACTTGCACTCTGTCAGCACAATATTCATAACAAGGCCACATCGGCATTGCCACGCCCCTGAGGAGAGTGTAGTACCTGTTGGTGTCCCGGCACTAACAGCATATCTCGACAACCACAGTGAAACTTTGAGTAAACACTGATAGGTAGTAAGCAGCCAATTTGGGCCAATTTACCACCCTAAAACTACAGGTACTACTTCTGCCTACAACTGTGAAGCACAGCTGGAAATTTCAAAGAGTGGGACTTTGAAATTAACGGTCATGGATGTAATACCTCCTGACATTCCACTGTTTGAAAAAACTGCCTCTTGCACAATCCTGCATACCGCCTTGAGCTTTAAGGACTGTTGCTGTGCAGATGAGGAGTCTTTGAAAATGTGTCTGGCAAATCTTAACTGTCTATGACAAAGTATGAGGTGCTCCAAGGGTGAGTGTGTGCAGTTATGCCAGGACTATTCACTCTACAGTCTTCGATGGCACACATTTCTTGTTAACCGTTTTAATGCTTTCTGCTTTTGGTCAAGTCTTCCCCTTTTCACCATTTGTTTGTCGTCATTCTTGATTTAGCAATTGTTCTGGTGAGGAAAATGTCTGTTCTGACTGCTGGCTGTAAACCCATTTAATTAATGATAACTGAGAAGTGATCAAACAAGTCTTGGTTTATGTTTAAAGGAAACAAAACAAACATTTGGATCTTACCTTGGGACAGGTGACTTCAGACTGCTGGATCATGATGAGAGCAGAGGCGATGAGGGCGCCCTGTCTTACATAATTTACGGGGTCATTGGTCATGGGCTCAAGCAGATTGATGGCCTCCTGTGAAGATAAAGGTATAACGGAGGGTTGTGTTGTTTGTAAATAACCTTTTACTGAATGCACACTTCACTTTGAAATTAAATGATTTTCCCAATGTACGCATTTCAAAATAGGGTAAAGGCCAGCTTCTTTAGTCATGCATCCTTTAGGACTGCTAACTCTGCAGTGAAACCAAAAAACATTGCTACAAGGAGAGCCTTTTGCTTTCTAGATAGATTAGGCCATTTTAAATTGGCCACAATTTCACTGGGCAGGTGTATGTTGCTCATCATTTAATTCACTTTAAACCGGGAATTAATTTAGATCTTTTTTGAAGGTTCAACTCATGGAAAATGTACTTTAATAATTAAATATAAAGATTTCCTACTTTTCTGTTTTATATCATAATAAACTGAATATCTTTTGGTTTTGGAGTGACAAAACAAAACATTTTAAGACATCATCTTGGACTGTAGAAACTGACTGAAACTTTATATTCTGACATTTTATTGACCAAAAATAATCAGTTGCTGATCTACTAGTAAAAAATATTTTCAAGGCTTATTTGTTTAGTATAGCTTTATAAATGATTATAAATCTTTTAATCCTGCCGAAATGGACATGACACTGACAATTTGATATTTTGCACTCGAACACATTTTATATATTTTGCCATTCCCGACATAGCAGATGAGTGCAACATGAACACTTTTGTTTGGTTGAACACAGGAAAAGGGATTATCAACAGAGGAAGCCAGACCACACACATTAATGAGATTAGTGTCATCAATATCTGGTTGCACAGGAGAACGGAGTAACAGTTACGACAAGCCCCGACTTCATCAGTTTCCTTCCATGATCACTGAATCACTGAATGTAGAAATGAGGGTGAACCACCTCTTTCCTCCTCTTATTTCTGAACTCTCTGCTGTTCTCAGCTGAGCAGTAATGGCTGTAACCTACACCAGCAGACTCAGAAGGAGGAGTCAGCTCCGCAGAGGAAAGAGAAACAAACTATGATGATGACAGCGGCGGTAAAATAAACCGTGTTTCATCCGTGCAATCGGCTCAGCTGGCTGAGACAGCCGTGTACAGGGACGATAAGTCCGGGTGTAAAGCCAACACCAGTCGACCACATCCTGTTCCTGATAGGTTGTCTAGGGGTTTAATTGAGGGTATTTACTGTCAGGCTCAATCAGCAGAGCAGGACGACACATAATGCGGTTGCTTAAGATCTTCTTAATCCACGTACAGTGGTGGACTGTTTTCTTCAGGCTTGTGCTTCAGCAGGAGTTGAACTTTAAATTACATTCAATTCAGTACTACTAACAGCTGGCTAGAAGTTTGTGTAAATAAATGGAAAGGCGCAGAACACTCTTTACCACGACATCATTTCCATTTTCATACTTATTTATAAAAACTGTATCAAACGACAGTATTCTGAAATGATGGTTGCTTCCATCAAATTCACTAAACATGCTGGACAGTATTCAAGATTTTCATTATGGTACAAAATCATCTTAAAACAAACCTACTACAGAAAAGATCAAAAACAGCTTTTCTGTGCAGTTTCTTCCTTTTACGTGCAAAAAATAAAAGGTCCAAAGCCCAAGGTGTATACATAATGGCGGATAGGTGACCCACTTCTCTTCCTACAACATCATTATTCTCACTAAGGACCTAATGTGCTCGAGGTCTTACTCTGGAAAAACCAAGCCGTGGCTCTTTGGAGCTGATCAGCTCTGTAGCATGCCTCGTCCTGATCGGGTTCAAAACATTCACTTTGGCGCTTCAGGGCTCAGGATGCAATGAGCCATGACTCTGCTTCGGCTATGGCACCTGAGACAGATCAGCACACATAGTTAGACAACTCAGGAACTGGCAGTACCCCCCCACTTCTGTCTTCTTCGCTCTTCTTTTCGGACTTCATTGACCCAAACGCAATGGCATGTTACAGCCTGGTGACTGTGAGCCAATTTGGACCGTTTTATTAGCAAATCTACCAAGAACTTTCCACAATTTATGAGCTCCTCAGTGCAGACCGCTGCACTGAAATTAAAGCAAATGTCAATATACTACACGTAAAATAGCTGCTTTCTTTAAGGTTCAATCACTTTATACAGTCATTTTCTCGTCAACTTCTGCAGCGGCTACAGAAAGGGAGTATGTACTCTATCATCTACGATAAGCCTCACAAAAGAGCCATCAATTGGCTGTTTTAAGGAAAAACCCTTTGTGCAGTCTTTGCATCTGTGACACGAAGGCACAAAGAAAGCATGTAGGATAAATGATCGCAGGGTTAGGGCCTTTGTGGAGGAAAAAAAGGCTATCCAAGCTTTTCCTGTACACAGCCTGCTGAGGAATATTAATTCAAGTTACGAGCACCGATTCCAAGAGGAGCATGCTCTCGTGCAGACATCGCATTAAATAGGAACTCATTATTTTCATCTTGGAACCACAAAAAATGTTTTTGTGTGGTAATATTATGTTAGGTTTGGTCAATACAGTTCAACCTTATGTATAGTATGTTTAATGGGAGCTGGAGGACAGACATTGTAAATTCTCAAATAGCCACCACCCGATGCCTTTATTTTTTAAACTAAATAACTATTTCTATAGATTTTCCCGCCTTATCTATACATCAGTGTTGCGTCAAACATTGTAGCATGTTTCACATTAAAAGCCCACAATCAGTTCAGATGGCACCTATGCTTCCTGGTAGCTTTTTATTTTTGAAACACTGTGTTGAGTTCTATTAACAGCAGTTCAACACCATGAGAGAAAAAGAGAAATTAAGGGAGAGACGCTCACCTTGTTGCCTGTCCCAGCACAGCAGATTCCCAGGGCCATGGCAGCCCCACAACGCACATGAGGGTTGTAGCTCTCTGACAAAAGTGACACCACACTGGGACACTGCTCAGGGGTCCTGAGGAGAGACAGAGAGAGACATTAAGAGTGAGTCAAGAAGAGGCACTTGAAGATGACCATTCAAATGACAGAGTTGAGGACAAGAGCAAAACAGTGTGAAACTTCATCTCACCCACTGTATTCATTATATAGAACGATAAAAAGAAAAATGCACCATGGCTTCTTCGCGCCTTTGCTTTGGCACCATGTATGCAGGACGCTTTTTTTTTTTTAAGTATGCTCACATATTAATATTAAGACTAAAAGCTCCACTTAAGTGATGGATGAGGCGATTAGCTCAATATAATGTAAGGCGCCTTGAGGCCTTGAGCAAAAGAGCCACATAAACCAAAGTCATCTTGAGATGACTGATGGGAATGCTTATTTGGACCATCTTTCAAAAGGCTGGCATTTGCATCGATATGGTGTTTTTTGTACAACATGGCACAAAGGGCCAAGGACAAATACCATATACCGTATTTTCCGCACTATAAGGCGCACTTAAAAGCCTTTAATTTTCTCAAAAAGCGACAGTGCGCCTTATAATCCGGAGCGCTTTATATATGGATTAATTCTGGTTGTGTTTACTGATCTCGAAGCGATTTTGTGTGGTACACGGCGCAGTGTCAAAATGTTTTAGTACGACTTTTGTAAACTACAAAGCCGCACTGTGCTGCCTATTTCTATGTTTATAGAGTTGGGACATGTTTTTTGACTCAGAGTGAGCGCTCATTGGTTTGTTGGTTTGCTGGGGGCGTGTCAGAGTGAGCGCTTCTGCTTTGCGAGGATCTTTGTTTACGGAGCTGCGAGATCAACACGTGGAGCAGAGACGCTAAAAAACTGTGTTTGTGTCTGTGATGCTTGAGCCTTGGAAACTATTTGTCTTTTTACGAAGTAAAATAAGAACAGTAAAGTCAAGAAAGCAAACCTTGCATCTTTATTGGAGGACTTTTGCATGTTAGCTAACTGTCTAGCTACGCATAGGGATACGCGCTGTACTTGCATAACACGCACCGCTTGCAGCATTACGGCTACCGTAGTCAGGAGCGTCGCGGAGTAATACATACTGTGCTTCACCATAATATTACAGTGTGTGTGTATAAGGACCCCAAAATGGCACCTGTCAAGAGACACGCTTACGACGCGGACTTCAAACTCAAGGCTATCAGTCACGCAGTAGAACATGGGAATAGAGAGAATTCAACATTAATGAATCAATGGTACGGAAGTGGAGGAAGCAAGAAGATGACGTTTGATTTGGCGGTATCAGACTTTTTTTTACGTGTTACAACTGAACAAGGTTGGGAGTTATTGTGAATACGCTCATTAACGTTTCAACAATGTTGAGTTATTGTGAACACGTTTAATAAAGTTTGACTGACTGACTTATCTGACTGTTTTGTTTCGCTTAATGCGCCTTATAGTCCGGTGCGCTTTATATATGAAAACAGATCGAAAATAGACCATTCATTGACAGTGCGCCTTATAATCCAGTGCGCTCTATAGTGCGGAAAATACGGTAGTCATACATTTTGATGAGACAGGTGCATTCACCTTCTATAGCTTCACTGTTGTTAGACAGAGAGTAGAAAGAAAGAGAGAAAGAAAAGTGAAAAGGCATGAGTATGAAATGTGAGGCTTTGATTTATTTCTCTGAAAAGTAAGAATGGAAGAATATACATTACTGAGCCAAATCATTCTTTACTTACGGTTTGAATTGAAAGTGATGTGGCTCTACATGCTATTTTCTTTCCACTTTTTGTTCTGTACAAACTGTTTCTTTGCTAAATCAAGTAAATATTAAGGAATGCTAGTTCAAATGTGCAAAGGAGCGGCCCCATTTAAATTGTTCATTAAGAAAAACAAATGATCATTCAATTGAATTCAAGATTATGAGATTGTAGTAAGAAAAACAAAAGCACAGCTATGAGTAACATTGACAGCAAAAAGCCACTCCACTTTATGTACTGTGGACTGTATGACTAAAGTATTATGGAGTAGCACACGCAATTACTCGCCACTTCAAGTACACTTGATGGGGCCTAAATGAGAGGCCTTAAATCAGAGGGAAAACATCTACGTCACATTAGTACATGCCACATACAGGCACAGCCTTGGAGAGGAACACTAATGTAGAGTCTGTTCACATTTGGGTCACCTAGTGAAATGTAGTGGTATCCTGATGTCAACAAAAACATTTGCAATATTTAAAGTTTAGTGTTGTGGGTAGTCTTAAATGGGTCCAACAGAGGTATGTAGTTTAAAATAAAAAGGAGGAAAACAAACATGCAAAAGGGTAAAGTGTGTCAGTTCCTTTGAATTCACAGAAATGGTTTGGTCCGTCTCAAACAGCCATTGGTAACATTGGTAGTCAATCATTTATGTTGTAATTACAAGCCATTATCTTTTCTTTTCTTTTTTTTTTTTTATAGAAAAGATCAGAACAAAGAGTTTAGTAAGTCCAGTCAAGATGCCAGCATCATAATGAGCAGCACAAAGCTCTGGTTTGACTTTCCATAACCTCACTAAAATGTCACATTGCATCAACTGTCTTCAAATCACACTTCAAGAGACTAAAAAGCTCATTGATCCAATAAAAGATAGAGAAAAAAGCTAAATCACCTGACTGATTGGCCCTCAGCTTCTAAAACAGCTGGTTTTAGTTTGAATATTTGCCTTATGATACAAGGTCAAGCAATTAAACAGGAAGAAAAAGAAAGGAAAATGCATACTGATAAATACAAAAGCATTAACACTAAAATAAATAATGATAATAAATATTTGCCATTTCATAAGTAAAATTTAAAAAAGGGATTTTTAGCATGACAGCTTTAGCAAGGACGAGAGGTTTTTCCTACCTTGCTGTGTTTGAACCTTTTGTGGTTTAGTCCAATAAAATCTGAGCTAGTAAGCAGTAAAAACTAAAATTATTGCTAGAGCTACAGAGACGTTTTATTGACCCCTCAATAGCGCATGAAAGCATATCAGGTGGCCAAGATGTCCAAATCCTAAAGTCTCTATTCAACACACCATTAATAATACTGCCTAAATGTACAGTGTACAGTAAGCCTCCATCTGATTTAAACCTAATAAATAGCCTCAAAATAGTCCAGGAAATGTCTAAAATGAGTGTACGCGTCCCTGGATTTTGTGCATTGATATACTGTAGTGGCATGTTTTCAAAGTATAATCTCCACGACATGAGGATTATCGTGATCAAAAATAGCAATCATTGAGAACTCTAGATCACCTTTCAATTCCACCTACTGGGATAGAGTTTATTCTATTCTGGTAGTCTGATGATGCCCTTCAATCCATACTTGGGTGCAGACCAGATTGCCAAACAATCAGACACAGATTTCTGATTTTGGGCGTTCCGTTTATCCATTATCCAAGTATGAATCAGCGAACGGTGAAGGTTTTTCTTGGCAATAGCTAGATACTGAGACCGAATTTATGATAAGTTTTGAAATCGATAGGGGACTAAAAACTTTTTCAAATAGTTCAATCAAAAGCCTTTCCAACCATTTCAAAAAACAACAAAGATAAGATAATTACCTTCAACAAAATGGAAGAACTCAGATGGAAAGAAGAAATCAATATCCAGCATTTGTTTAGTCTGAAAAGGCAGTGAAGAAATGACGTCTGACTTTTAAGCCTAACTTAAATATCCTCATAATGTGTGATGGACTTAAAAACCTCAGAATGAACTTAAATACTTTGGAAAATCAAAGCGATGAGAAGAGATAATAAAAACAGATTACGTGTAAAGCTTGCAACGGATTGCAAACACCTTCAGCCGGCCGTGGAATGAATCTAATAAAATCCGTATTTATTCTTTGGAAACGTGAAGACAATGAACCCTTCAGCAGTGCACAGTATCGCTGCTCTACTCAGACACTTGTACAGAATATATGCTTTAAGACCATGTGAGCCAAGTCAGAAATATTTACTTAAAAAGGTTACAAAAATGCACATGGATTTACCTCGACTGGTTAATGGACTGTATGATTATATGTGCTCGCCTCACATTTATTACGGTGAGTGACGGAGGCTGATACAGCTGCAACTTAATAACTCCCTCTGTCTACAGGTCCCAGGCGATGCCCAGGGAAGTAACGCACACATTGAAAGGTCAGCGATAAAAGCAGGAATATAGCTTAGCTAAACAGATTATAGATTTTGCCACATGAAATGTGATTGTGACAGCTACTAATGCACTCGCATTGTCAGGGAGCAGATCTTATTAGCTGCTTCCTGACCCCGAATATATTGTGAAAGTACCTGGGCAATGTTGTATTCAAAAAGCCAAGAGGCTACATGGCTTTCATAGTCAACACTTGAACTCACTTAAGAAAAAGACAAACAATGTTTGGCAAAAGGGAAACGAGAGAAGCTGTAAGTAGCACCAAGAGAATTTGTTGTTTTAATTATTTTTAATTAATTTGCAAACGTCCAGGATAACAAAAAACATCAAACAACCTAATATGAAAAAAGGTTTCTTAAGAACAATGACTGCTGATTGCTACAGCAGTTTCAAAGTGTGCACAATGTGTAGACGACGGAGGTTGCAAACTAAGTCAACAAGATTGGATATCATTTTTAAAAATGTGCCTGTGTGGCATGCATGTGAGCATAGTGTGAGCAGAGGTCAGCATACAGCTAGCAGCACACCGTTAGCCAGTTCTTGCATCATAAACCAATATAAATCACAGAATACATCAAGAAAGTATTTTGTAGAAAATTAGAAAAAGATTGTAGAGGGTGTACTGGGTGACCTCCGATCTTTCCCAGTAATGACACTGGCTCTGCTTGCTAACACCAGCTATCACACATTAGACATGCACTTGCTTTCTTCTGACAGATGTTAGAGTTACAGTACAAAACCACTCCTGGGACTAAAGATACTAAACCAAAAGAGTACCACAAAGGAGCCTCTACAGGACAGAGTATCTTATGGGGGTATTAGCACTATAAGTAAATTAGTTTCAGCTAAAACATTTGGTCTATGGACTGCTCAACTGGGAGACATAAGGGTACACTGATCTAAGTGGAGGGGGGGGGGGGGGTTACTGGCTGTATTTCACACATTTTCTTGTGAAGAATCATCTGGTAACTGTAAACCCCAAGGATCTTTTATTTCTACATCTTGCATCGGCTTTTAAAAGTAAAACAATGAGTGCACACTGAGTGAAAACACATTGACTTGAAAAATTGAAAAGGAAAAAACAAATATGGTGTAAATTTCAAAAAAGTAGTCACCTAGAAGAAAATAGGATAGGTATTTAAATCACTTCCCCTGCCTGAACATGGGAGCTCACACAGGACGAAATAAAAGCGTTGGGGTACAAGTACAGTTTTCAAGCACCTTACCACACAGAGGGCTTCTCCCCATACACCACTACTACATCCCCCCACTACTAGCTTGCTTCGGATGGAGGAGAGAACAGAAAGTGACAAATATAAACAGTGGGACGGCTGTGTTGAGGGAAATTACCTCCCAGAACCACTGGCATACTGCCAGTACAAAGACATTCATCTGTTTTGTACAGAGTCTGACTCACGGGCAAGACGGAGGGGAGGGAGGGGAAGAGTGAGAGAGAGCGAACAAGACGGGAGTGCGGGCTGAACACTGGCTGTGAACAAGAGGCATCGAGTGGGAATGGGAGAGAGGCAGAGGAGCCACAACATCTGAAAGTTTTAAACCTGTGATCGCGGTAGGTGATGCGAAGCAAGACTGGGGGTTCCTCCAACATGTGGAAGCAAAACAAATTCCACATCATGGACTGCTTCATACAGAGACAGATTTAGGTTTTACCGCTGAGGGGAGGGCATTCTCTGTCATGTTCTTATTCGGGGAGGATGGAAATATAAGGATGAGATAGGAGAGTTTAACAAATATATTTAAACTAAGAGGTGTGCAGAGATTGAAATGCATTGGGCGTTAAGCTGCACTGTTCTCCCAGGATGAAATATAGCATTAGTGTTTATGAAAGTTAAGACGTAGCGGCTCTGAAAAATACCCATGGAGTTGAAACGTCAACGAGGAACTTAAATGCACAACAGATGTTACCTTCAGGAGCAGGTAAGAAACTTTAGCAAAATCCTGACAATGCATATTTACACCGTTACGTTTATATTGATAAAGTTTGATTCTGTGTAACCCTTTCACATACATTCGTTTGAACATCTTTGTAGACTTAATAAAGTACAGAGTGAGACAAGCTGTGTATCTTACATCTAAAGCCTTATGTCGGGGGTTATTTAAAAAATGTTTTTATATATTGAAAAACAATTGAGAATTGTAAATCTCACATTAAGGTACAAGTTTGATTAAAAACAATGATTGTGGTTTTTTTTAACAAAAAAAGTATATCTTTTCAAAAAGAACATTTTAAGTTAAGGTATATAAGGAATGTATTTGTATTGTATTTTCAAACCCGTTTCTACATTATGGTAACAACCTTCTTCATTTGTTACTATAAATGTCTCATTATTATACCATAATTTAGACAAAAAAAGCATTGCTATTCCTTTAACAGACCCGTTTGTTCTTTTAAGTGGCCGCAGTGGATTAAAAGAGTATCAACTGCCTGGGAAAGTGAGGACCCCCGCTGACATCTCACTGCGGAAGTACTAATCGTGTTGGGATTATAGCCAGCATTGGACTTCGTTGTGTGGACCAAGTTTTTTTTTTTTTTTATCCCCTCGAAGCAGTGGGTTCTCTTCTGATTTTGGGCTACTCCTTTTGTTTGTACATTTCACGAGGGATGGAGAATCCTGTGCACTGACCCCGAGCTGTCCAGCCCTACCCTGTGTCCTTGCCTGTAGGACGCAGTGACCATGCTGACCGAGTGTCCAACACCAGAAAGATCAGAGCCCCGATCCCCGCTAAGGCCTGCTGTAATCTCTGCAGCACCATGTCTCAAACAGTCGCTGCTCCACTCGAGGCTAACAGCTCACTGTCAGGAGAAGCGCCTGGGGTTCAGCTGAAATGGGCAGCCCTGCTTATTGTCATGGTCATCATCCCCACTATTGGAGGGAACATCCTGGTCATTCTCGCTGTGTCACTTGAAAGAAAGCTTCAGAATGCCACCAACTACTTTCTGATGTCGCTTGCTGTGGCTGATCTGTTGGTGGGACTCCTAGTGATGCCCATTGCTCTCGTCACTGTTCTCTACAGTAAGTTTAGCACGGGGCCTTGTGTGTTTGAAAACCTGTCTTATCTTTGAGACAAACCTGTGCAATACAAAAACAATAAATACTTGACACTACTGGGAGAAAAACGTCCTTGCTCAATGCCTAGATCAATTCCTTGATAACATTCTGATGAAATGTAAACCTAAATGATAAATGACATTAAAAGACCCAGCAAACCATTACAAACAAATGTTTAAGACAATAATATTTTAAAGTGAGTGTAAGAGTGTGTGTCTGCGGGGTGGTGGCATAAACAGTTTCAGACATTTTACAAAGTCCCCCCATTTCATTGGAATGTTATATTTAAGCTTTTTTTAGCCTTTCTAATATACAAAAGTAAAACAGGCCAGCATATTTCTCTGGTAGCAAAGAGGATAAAAATAGTTTGTAAGCAACACTAGATACGATCTTCACTAAACAAATTATTCTTGATTAAATACAACAAGAGATAGTGGACAATAAACATGCTACTTCCTCTGGCAGTGCTATGGTAGCAGTAGCACAGCTTGGACTGAGCAACTGGTCCAAGGGTTCATTTCCCACAGAAACAAAAACTGTTTTATTTTAATTCCAGTGACAGTGCTGTGTAAATAAAGCTGCATAGGAACTGATTTAGACTCTTTATGTTACAACGCAAGTGCAAAATACAGAGCTGGGATTGAGCCATTTTTCCCCATTAATTTAACTGGAGGATAATGAGCCAGATCATAATTATGGCTCTCATTGTGTGACGCAGGGCTATCTGTGGTCTTGCCTGTCTCAAAAATCCTGTTTTGCATGAGAACTGGATGTGTAGCACTGAAAGCCCTGCTCAAGTCAAAGTGGACACAGGTGCTGCTGTCATCTTATCCTAATTTACTATTGCATCTATACTTGTAACAAATCTATATTCTCTGTTACATACTCTCCACATTCAAATCCAAAGGGTTAATCTCACACGCTGATACAAAGTTATAATTTTTAGCTTGAGAATCAATGCAGTAAAAGGTGTGAAAGCATTCAAGCATGCACACGTGCATATCCCTGTGACTGACGAAGTGCAGCTTTATTCAAAATACACCAATTTCATTGTTGGAGGTTGGTCGAGTTGGATGTTAAAATGTGTTAATCAACACCGTAACATTTGGAAAGCGATTGTATTCTCTTACTTGCACTTTAGGATGCTGCCTTTAAAAAGAAAATGATTTAAGTTGCCGGTAGAGAAGACCCCGAGGCAACTTGCATTTTGTCAGTCGTATCCCTGCACTTTGTTTTAGCTGCGTCATTGTAAACAGGGCAATGCAGGAACAACAGCATGGCATGCTGTCACCTTCACAAACAGAGTCTCAAAAAGAATGACCTCACAACAAAACTAACCGTGATGGAAATAGAGAAGGGTTATAGAACAGGGGGCAGCACAACGAGGCAAGGTGTGACTCATGCCCGTTTGCTGCTCTAACAGTGAATGTCAATGAAGTCGACTAAACTACTTTTGAATCAGACACTAGTACAACCACCTCTACTGCTGTCCAGTGTGACTAACTCCTACTTCTAACAGCTTATACTTTATCTGACTGTGTGCAAAAATCTGATGTTTTCACATCACAGATTAACAAAAACAACTTGAATGTAAACCTCAAAAAGCAAGACAAGATTGAGACTGGATTATAGTTACACCTGTAAAGACTGTCAAGTCATGTTCTACATCTGCTGGGGAGATGGAGTAAAAGCATTACAGGGAACGCCTTGAAAAATTAGATCTGCTTGTTTAAAATGTGAGCTGTGTGATCAGACCCTGCTGTAAATTTAAAATATAGCACTGCGTGACAAAATTGAAAGATTTCCTTTCCTTTTTTAAAGACGGATGATTTGGTGTTGCTTTCAAAAGTGCTGCATCTGCAAGGCATCATCTCTCACACTACACTGCCGACTGAGTCAAAGTTTAAACTTCTACTAGCCACTTTAAATATACATTTTCTCTGCCTCTCCATTTTCTTCCCTTTATTCTTTTAAGGGCTGTGGGTCAGACAATTTTTTGTACTGTGCTATATTCTTATATGGCAATGAGTTCTGGTTGATTAAACACAGGCCACTTAGTTTTTTTGTATCATCTTGATCTTTTTAAATTTTCTAAAAATACCACTGCATACACAATGTTTTTAGCAAACAGACATATTTTTCTAGCATAAGAATATACAGAATGTTTTTCTTTGATAATTAACTTTTAAAAAGCTTGCCCCATCTATAAAATTGTACCCACCTTGTGCTAGGTGCCACAACATTACAAACAATGACTAATGAATTTAATAAATGTGCGGATGAGTTTTGTATTTCCTAAACAACAAATGTAAGAAAAACAAATCGCAATAAGATGAATTCCTACGCAAGGCACTAAAGACAGCCTTGTGTAACCAGAAACTGCTGGACATCCATTACCCTCCGTGAAACAATTTATGTAAGCTCGCATTTTAACAAGAACATTTTCAAAAGCAAACCATAAATATAAAAACAAAAATCAAGCAGCATTGCGGTTTTTCTTTTCTTACTGCTCCAACCCACAATGCAAACACAAATACCTAGTGCTGGCAAACTGCAGAAGGATCAGCAACATTTACTTATTCAAGTTTCCTAATTCAATTTAACACAATAAAAATATGTTCCATTGTACAGCTACTTGGATCTTGAAAGCTACTCTGTTTATTGAATTTGGCATGGGACTAAACACTTCACAAAACACGTAGAGGATCTACTTTGAGAAAGAGTGAAGTATTTGTCAATGAATAAGCCTTCCAGATGAAACCTAAATCAAAACTATGACTCAGTAATTCCAAGTGGTGCAAAAGAGGGCAAGGGTGGCACACAAAAGAAAATTATGTAAAATAATATTTCCAACAACATTTTTTTGCCATGTTAATGGGTTACAGGACAAATGCCAGAACAATTACTTGCCAATTTTATGGAACTGAAAATAAACACTACTGTTGAGCACAGTCTCCAGCACATCTACATAATGAGCTTTTAGCTCCATAAACAGTCAGTGAACCCTCCTTTTTTCCAGTAAAGTCATTCCTCACGGAGATAAACAAACGACTGCTACTTCTTATCCTTGCCATTGTGGTACACCTCCCATAACTGGTGGTGTGCAAGACCAATTTCATGTTGGATTGAAAATTGGTTAAACCACATGAGTACATTATAGGGAGTTACTAATTGTAAAATATACTGCAACAAGTGATGTACAAATAATACAAATTAAAAAAAACAATAACTGCAAGACAACAGCTTATTGTCTTACTGAACCAATTTCCTTCTCCTCTTCTCTTTAGACTCTGGCTGGCCTCTTCCGGAGCCCCTCTGCCCCATTTGGCTGTTCCTCGATGTGCTGTTTTCTACCGCATCCATTATGCACCTATGCGCAATTTCACTGGATCGCTACATTGCCATCAAGAAGCCAATCCAACACAGCCAATACAAATCCAGAGCCAAAGCGATGGTGAAGATTGCACTGGTGTGGCTCATATCCATTTGTAAGCATATCAATTCAGATTTCTTTAACTTTTACAACTTTTAAGAGTGTACGTTTCAGGAATCAAAAGCATTAATATGGCGGTTTGGTTCAGCTGCTTGCTAGTCCTTTTGATGGAAACCTCATACCGTGTTGTCACCGCTGCTGTTTTAAGAACCCATTTCTGCATTTCTCCTCCAAAAGGTCTTGTAGATGTGCTAATCATTTCAGCTTTACAGTAAGAACCTAAAAGTAGCTTCTGGCCATTATGTTTAACACTAAAAGGGCTAAAATGTGGCCAAATTCACTGAGGCATTACTGCTCAATGCTTGATGCCCAGTACTCTGACCACTAAAAGCAGTAGGTTTGGCTGATGGGTTTGATTTCAATTTGAGCTTTATTGCTTTATCCAAAGCCAGAAGATCAGATGGAACGAAGGGAGCAGCACTTAAACGGAGCACCAGTATATAGTCAGGGTAAAAACTCCTCTCCTGCTGTTAGCAGTATTAAGAGACATCACAGCAAGTGATGGATGATTAGTTTACTTGATTTTAAAACAAACATGCTTGATTATTCCCGACACTCACAGTCTAAAACTAAACATGCATCTTTAATTTCCACTACTATCATACACATGAAATGAAAAAAATAACCCCGGAATGTCTTTCCCTGAGATGAAAAAGAAACATTACTAGTGTAGTTGGTGTAAAAAACATAAAAAGCTAAACAAATGGATAATTGCCAATGTTTTTCCAATACTAACTGTTCTCGTCATTTTCCAGGTATCGCAATCCCAATTCCGATTAAGGGGCTTAAGAACAGCCATCTTCCCAACAACATCACCTTCAACAGTAACCACACATGCCTGCTGAAAACAGACACCTTCCGGGAGTTTATCATGTTTGGCTCCTTGGCGGCATTCTTCATCCCTCTGACCATCATGATGGTCATCTACCTTCTTACTGTCCGGGTGTTACGCAAAAAAGTGTATTTGCTCAGGTCAAGGGTGACTCAGCGCTTTAGCTACGTGGCAGTCTCCACAGTTTTTCAAAGAGAACAGTCTGTGACCCCACCTCAAGCTGATCAACTTAACATGCTGGACCTCCGACTTCCCAGGATGCAAGAAAAGACATATACAGGCACAACAAACTCTCCTACAGGAGATGAAATGTCCTTTCGGAGAATGTCAACAATGGGCAAGAAGTCAATGCAGTCTCTGAGCAATGAGCAGCGTGCGTCAAAAGTGCTTGGCATCGTCTTCCTCCTGTTCGTAGTCATGTGGTGCCCTTTCTTCATCACTAATATCACCTCGGTGTTATGCACCAGCTGTGATGTTCATGTAATCGCCCACCTGATGGAGATCTTTGTTTGGGTGGGTTATGTGTCATCAGGCATCAACCCGTTGGTCTACACCTTGTTCAACAAAACGTTCAGGCAAGCGTTCGCTCGTTACATCACCTGTAATTACGAGCCAGCAAGGCACCCAACGATATCGAATGCTGATCGGAACCTTACACGGATTTCATTCAGATCTTCCATGGCAGAAAACTCTAAACTCTTCATGAAGCGGGGAATGAAGAATGGCATTGGAGCAGTTAGCTACCAAAGTCCAATGAGGTGTCGGCAAGCACAGTCACTCAGTGGTGTTGTGTTAGACACAATGCTTCTGAATGAAAACGAAGGTGGTAAGCAGGAGGAGAAAGATAGCTGTGTATAGCGATAGCAGACAAATTCAATGGCATGAGCACTTAAAACGAATCAGATATATGGTGCCAACGTTTATCTCTTTAAGATAAAAGGCTAAAACCCCACAACAAATATTCATGATGAGTCAGCTCTCACTTTAAATTTGATTGACAAATCTTTCAACAGCAGTGCTTACTGTACACTGCACAACAACAAAATCTGACCTGTTGCTGTCAGATGATTTTTGTTTACATCAGTAATATATTTTTAACAAATGCTAATTAAGGCAATATTTTCAATTATGATCATTTCAGACACATTAAATCAATACGTAAAACTCCTGTTTTATATGTGAATATATATGGTGGTCAAAATACTTCTCACTTGGCCTTTTAGACAGGCCAAATTAATAATGTGAATTCTCAGACAGCAAGACAGTTCATAGCGTACCAGAAGACATTTTGCTTTTTCAAACGTAATAAAACCTTGAGATGACGTGTCACAGGTGAACAAAAAAAAAAGAAGAGGATGTCATCTATGAAAGGTCACAGGGTCGACAAAGTTCAGACCACCAGACAAAAATGGAAGGAATGAAGACACAATGATGACCTGGAAACTCTCTGTGAATGCAGTACACAATCTTTTCCTATGCTGATCCTTTCAACTTGGGCATCTGAATATGCTGTAAACCATCTCAGACCACATGCTTATATTTTGTTAAGACAAATAACTCTACTTTTCAAATCTTTTCTGCAACAGACAAAAAGTTTGCACTCTTGCTGGACCTTTGAGAAGCACTCTTGTATGTGTATTGCAGCGTGATGTTTTGACATGTTTGAAGGTTTCCAAATAAAAGACTGTAAATAATAAAGAACATTTTGTATTAAATAGAAACCTAAATGTGTTCAATAAAAAATGTTACATGTTGCTGAACTGAAAAAACAAATCAGTATCCTTTTACTGTTGATGTCTACACTCCTATGCTACTTGATCTAAATCAGCAAGTAAAAATGTATTTCTGATGAATCAGTATAACCAAAGCACAACAGGACAGCCAAATAAATAGTGTGTATATAAGACAGCCTTAAAAGATCAGCAAATATCAGAATATGAGCACGTGAAACTGGGAGAGTGTACTCTACGATCCCTTTATGCTCATGAACAGCAGTTTTGTAAGCATGAACCCCGCAGACATCCAAATACATAATAGTTTAAACAGCCAAAAGGAAACTTAGTTAACAAAATATAAACAGAGTTTGATCAATGTGGCAAGAAATATGAGCTTTGGTATGCAAGCTTAGAATGCGTCACCGTTTTATTATTGCCTAGACCGATCCTGTGTCCTTGTTAATGAACAGAAACTGTTGATTTTGTAATAATAGCAGAGACATAAGACAACTAAACTTATAACGGGCATTCTTGTGAGCTAGTGTACATGTTGGAGGAGTGCAGGGAAGAGTGGAGGGCGTTATCCCTGCTTGTGTCATCAAGAAGTTGTAGAATTGTTCTGGTTCAGAAGCTTTCTAAACAGTTAGGTTTTACACAAAGTGTATCTAGCGTCCATTTGATCACTCAGAAAATCACACATACCCTTTTTGGGCTTCAAATTAACACCCTGATATTTGTGCACTGGCGCTCTGTTTAACACTGCTCTAGTCTGCGATGGATAAATTCATGTCGGTTTAAGAGTGATTAATCTCTATAAATAGCCAGGAAAGAAAATGTGTGAGTGACAGGGACAAGTATGTCCAGCTTTCTCTGACACAGGAATACCTTCCATGAAGACATACAATTCCAGACAACAGTGCATCTAAATGTTCCCACCACACCATAGACAAAAACGTCAAACTACAGCTCGTCTGCAGTACCAAACTAAAGAGGAGGGTGACCCAGAGCAAGAATAAAAAAACTAAACAAATGCTCCATTTTTAAATAACACAAGGGGATTGCATTGGTCCATAAAAAAAGCAGTGCTGTGTCTACATTTTGCATAAGTGCACGCATTATCCCCATTTGTTTTAAAGATCGTGACGCTCCAAAGAGCATGTGATGGTGCACATAAGGAAACTAAACAGTGTTCAGAGCTCAAGTAATTCAGTCCGATCCTTACCTGAACAAGATGAAGCCAATGGACTCGACAGCAGCCCTTCTGACGTCATCATTCACGTCACTCACCTTAATTAACAGAAGCAAAACAAGTCAAACAACCAAAGCAGATACCGAGACTCAGCAAATCTTGCAATTAACTTTAATGATGTGGCTCCCTCATGTAGTGTGGGGAATATGCTGCACTATCACACCATCTAATAATTTTAGCTTGTATAAGGTGCCACCTACAGGACGGCAATTTGTTCACACTCCTGAAGTATGTTGCATTAGCACCAATGAATGGAATATAGATAAAACCACTGTAATGTCATAATCTTGTGTTTCTCCTTGTTAGAGTAAAGTTTTACAAAGTTAGCCCCCACACACAAATTCAGGCACAAACATGAAGACTGATGTGCTATGTTAAAGCTGAATCTATTGGTTAAAGCTCGGACTAAATATACTTCACTCCCAATAGAACTTAGTATGGATTTTTCTTTTTAAACAAACATAAATCACAGTATTAAAACTAAATTTGTTTAATGCTTCACTGCCAGAATGATAAACTTGTCTTCCCCTTAAGGGCCAAAACACTTACAGCGACATGTAGCAGGCGTCGGATTGCCTTGTTGTTCCCGGAGCCGCAGTAGGCCATGCCCACTGTGTACATACCAGAGCGCCGCAGAATGGGGTCCTATTATAGACAGTGAAGGAAAGCAAAGCTTTGAGACTTTGTGTCTTGATGCACAACTACAACAAACATAGACATGAAATACACACAACTCTGGGTTGTCGGAGGACATACAGGACTCAATACATTAAACATTTGAACTGCACGTTGCATCTGCAGGGTTCATGGAGAGCAAGGCCCTAGTTAAGATATGGAATCTTTTATTTTTCTTATTTTACACTCTCACAACTTCTTTGTCTCTCAGGATTAAAAGAAGATTGTGTCAAGACATATGCATTGTGTTACTGTGCATAAGCTGCACCAAAACCAAAGTACTGCAACCTTTATCGTTGTTGGAAAATAAAAACATGGCATGTTTTCTCACCTTGTCTCTGCAGAGGCTTTCAATGAGGGTGTCAGCCTCCTCCATGCGCCCGTACATGACCATGGCAATTCCGACAGCCAAACCACGCAAGATCTTCTCGTGCTGCGTCTCCTGAGCATAGCCTACCATGTCCTCGATGGCCTGGGCTGACTTGGAGCCCAGCATGACCAGACCCAGGGCCAAACCTGCAGCTTCACCTGAGGGGTTATATGATATTGTCAGCATGGCTTGTTTTGTTTTTATCAACATATGTTTAATAGTGTACAGTACAGAGTCATATTTAACAGTACTGCATATCAGATACATTAATATTCATACAATAGCAGACATCTTTTTGTTTCTATACATTTGTTTAGTCAAACGTCATTCCGTTTTCATTTTCAAGCATTTCATTAAGAATATGTTTTATTATTTCTGTGCAACCCAAATCAAAATGTTATCCAATCCATTAGATAACAAGCAGGAATTCAACATATTAAATGACAGATTGTTTGTCTTTTTGGTTAAAAGGTTGTGTTTAGTAAGCAGAGTGGTGAGCATCAAAAACAGTTTTGCCATATTGCAATCCAGAAATGCATTTAGTAAAAGGCCTACACACCAGTAACGGCGTCATCCTGGTATAGGTTGGACTTGAGGAGGTCGTAAACATCCTGTCTGGCTGTTCCCAATGCAGCCAAGCCAAGGCCAAGGGCGCCACCATGACGGACAATCTGTGAAACAGAAGCACACAGAACACGAGATGAAACATTAATTAATCAACTGACACAGTGACTTAAACTTGTCTACGAACTGCTAGCTGAGGCTTTTGATTCAAAAGCAATATACTTTTCATAGACATGAATGGTCTCATTAGATGACTTAGTTCAAAACAGATGAATCCCCTCTTTTAGCAATCATTTCGTGAGTCACATTCTAGTACATCATTGAAAAAAAAACAAAAAAAAACAGCAGTCAAAGTAAATGTCTAAAAACTCACATCATTGCTGGCGTTCTTGAGCTGACTGAGCAGGTAGTCAATGATGTCTCCGCCATGGTTGGCATGAATAAGTCCCAGAGCGTACAAGCCTCCTCCTTCCTGGTAGGCTGAGCCAGGGGAGGTGTCTTTGGGCAAGTAGGTGGCCATTAACTGGAGAGCCTCCTTCTCGTGACCCTGAGAAACACAACATGTTTCGTTCAAAGATAAATCGGGAATAAAACATGTTGATGGAGTTTCTTTTTATTATAAATCATAGGGGACATAAACCTACCTTGTGGATGACACCCAGACTTGCTGTGGCTGTGAACTTTGCCCAGTTGGTGGCTCTTGCAAGCCATTCCAAGTTTTCTCTACAAAAAGGTCAAACAAAAAAACTTTATTGAAAAGTAACTTGGATGGAAGTATGTTTCTCTACATCTTTGTGCAATCTATGAAATATACGTTTCCATTCGGCCAGCACAATTACCTGAGGAACTGGTCACTTGTGGTTCCCGTGTGCATGAAAGAGTTGGCTATTACTGTGGCTGTGTGGCACACTGAATTTCGGACTGCATCCTGGAGTGTCAGAAGAAAAAAGCATCTCAAGACAACGCTGCAGTTCATCTGACCACGCAAACAAAAGTGTATTAATTTGTGTTCTCCGAGCCATTCATCTTGTTGCTAGCGTACAATACCTTTGTGTTTTTGAGGATCATTAGATCTGTGTTGTTATTTCGAATTAGGAACTGCAAGTGAAGCTCAATGGCCATCTCCCCGCTTAGGATTTTGATCATCTTGGCGTTCTGGTCTTTGGGCTCATCTTTCTACAAAAACACAAAAGAAGCAATATGATGATCTGTCAACAAAATTAAAGTTGCTTTATTTTGACACAGAAAAATTAAGGGGACCTGATAAGAAGAAAAAAAGTGCTGCAGTACAATACAATCCAAAAGAGCGTACCGTTTCAACCGGCTTTCCAGCAGGGGAGCTGCCCGCCTTCTCATCTGTCTCCATTGCATCACTGGATCGCACAAAAAAACAACTTTTTGTCAAAGCTTGATCATTTCATCACAAGTAACTAACGCCACTCAAATAAGCCAATTTACAATTTCAGTTTGTCGCCCCAGGTGTCCCATACATTCACTGCTATTACCTGATGGGCCATAAGATGCAAATGTAAAATCAAGTTTATTCAAACTTGCACGTTAACCTCTTTACTTAGGTTATTTTCAGCAGGTATAAGTAATAGTATAAAAACTAATGCACGCCACAGAAAAAAGCTTGTAGGGCTCCTAAATATTCTGACTCTGAACTTGTGTACTGAACCCTCCTCCGCCTTGTAAGTTAAATGTTCTATATAGTGCAAAAGAAATAATTGTTAAAATAATTACACCCTAGGATTTAAAGACTTCAAATCTTTTTTGCCATGCTTGGAAAATATTGAGCTTTTGGTTATTTTCCTAATTCCTCAAAGAAAGTCTAAACAGATTTTCTAAAGCTTAAATCAGAACCATTAGCAGTGAAAAATCCCTTTGTGAACATGAGCCAAGACACATTCAGTCTAGGTATTAGTGCGTCCTTATTTTTCTTCTCTCGCACACCTGTCTTTGTCTGGGGTGGGCACAGTGCCTGTATTTGTAGAGCCAGGGACGGCAGGGATAGGTGTTCCCACAGTGCGCAAGTTCTGGATGACGGAGGAGAGGAACTGCTGGCTGGCACTCTCATACAGGTCAAAGCAGATCTGATAGGCCATCAGCAGGTTGTCCTCCTTCACTAGCTTCTCCAAGATGTCACTAACTGCCTGCGGGTCATCCAGGAATATCAGGCACTAGAGAGTTGAGAAGAAAAAAATTATAAGAGGCAGATTTTTAGGTTTTGACAGTTTTCGGGAAAATCTAATTCCACGAAAAGTAGTGAAATGCATATGATTGGTATAAAGCATCGCTTCCAACTGCTTAATAGTACATGAAGCACATCAGTAGCTGTCTGCATGACTCAGAGCTAATACTGGTACGCTTGAGCAAACACACGAGATGTCATCTTGAGTATAAAACTGATGAACTCATGCTAAACTAACCAAACTACACCCAGTTGCCAATTTAGGTAAATTATTAAGAATTATTGCTGGAGGGGTTTATTAGACTGCATTACTTTTAGCTAAGTGAAATTAATAAACTGGCAACTGAGTATACATTATAGCAGAATCAGCAGAATAAATATCAAACACTGCAAGCTATTGAAGTAGTAAATAAGTTAAAGTAAGTGTAAAAGAACACGTTAAAATGACCAGACAACACATTAGGGCTGAATTACTGGTTCAATTAAATAATAATAAAACTATTGATAATTGCAAATTGCAAATTCTAAAAACACAAGGAAACTGTCCCCTAAAAGTATCCTCACAAATCAGTTTGTGATGAAGACAATGTAAACTCAGTTAATCAAAAAGCTTATGCTATATAGTGACTGCACATATTTATTATATTTACACTGAGGGGATGCATAAAGTGTTTTGAGGATCTGATTGTTACCTGACAGACATTGATGAAATCAGGCTTCTCCAAGTTCATGTAGAGCTTGACCAGAACCCTCAGCACCTCGTTGCGGAACTTCTTGTTCTGCATCAGGGACATGCACACCTTCAGGCTGTAGGCAAGGAGGCCACTCACATCAGTCTGTACGAGAGGAGAAAGACCAAAGTAACAATTATTAACTTGTTTTTTTCTTCCTGGTCATTAAACATGTACAATCAACAGCAGTAATCAAAATCTGAAGTAGAAATGTATTAGAATTATGCCTGTACAAGTAATGTACTGTGAAATGAGTCAATGTCACCAAGACAAGCATTAACTGTATATAAATAAAGGGATTCTCGTAATCTCTGTCAACATTTTGCGGCATTATCATGCAAAGTATGCTTGTACAAGACTTAGCGCTATTCTGGTTAGTATTAAAGCTCGCAGTGGATATTTTAATCTCAAATCAGCTTTGAAAGACAATAACTGACCGATTCCAAGATGGTCTTCTCAAACATGTCAAGCCGCCTGGTCTCCAGGGCGATGCCAATGGCCTGCTTGTACTTGTGATCGTCTAGGCAACGCAGGAACATCTTGTTGACAATACCCTCAAGGCGGGGGTCGATGCTTTTTTTCTCCTCCTCCTCTGGCAGCTCAGCATTCTCCACCCGCAGCTTGGTGTAGTGGTCGATACATTTGGCTATGAGAAAACACACAAAAAGAGGGGGACCCATTTTACTCCCGAATTCAATGGCGTAGTTTAAGTCAGAATCATATTCCATATGTAATGTATTGGCTTTTACCACCGGAAAGCCCTGGTTGGTTTGTAAGCTGAAGGTAATACATTTGTTTTTTCCTTTCAAGTTATTTACTTTGCACTTTCAAGAGTACGGGGTTCAAAGCAGACATGTCAAAAGATCACTAAAGAGGCAGGTGTGTCAGGTAAATGTCGTCAAGTGCTTTTGTTTGATCACTCACCAATGATGGTCTCCACATATTCTGACTCATCTGTAACATTGAAGAGATCTCCAGCACCGAGAGCATAGTTCAGAGATTCCTCAAAGGCTCCGAGGTGGTAGAAAACCTTAGAGGCCACCAGGGCAGCAAATGCTCTGCTCCGAAACGTCTCATCCTCATACAGGACCTCGCTGTGAGTAGACAACAGATGGTTAAATAGACCACAAGACTGAAAGATTTGACCTCAAAGATATATATTTGTGTAACTTATGAATGTAAATTCACACATCTAAATGATCTTTCTCTGTCGTCAGAGCAGTTTCTAAAGAGCAAACTCTGAAATTAGGAAGGCTGTAGATATCTGCTTGAATAACCCTCTACTCAATTATACACGCTGGAAGAATATTCAGTACACTACCTGTGATTGAGGCACACTGAACTGCTACATTTTGTCTGCATAGAGTGTGTCATTACTTTGAGTTAATGTTAATCTTTCTCCCTACTGCAGACCTAGAAAGAATAAAACTAAGCTGAAGTTTATGGCTGCCTAACATAACATTCTTATGTCAGTTATAGTGTAAATGCTCATCACTACATTACTTACATTTTATCTACAGATCCGGAAATCTCAGCCCAGAAGTCATTCACAATGGCATTAAGCTTCTGCAGCGCAAACTCCTGCAAGTGAAAAACAGATGTTGAAGACACATAATTTACATTCTATTTCTATGTTAACTTTTTAAATCACCCTGCAATTTTGTCATTATACGAGTCAGCTTAGTTTAAATACCTACTATAGTTTGGGCCCATGAAGGAAACCATGTTTAGGGTAGCGGTGTGTATGTATTCATACAAGAATTCCCCAAAACCAATTTTAAAAACCTTTTTTTTCCTAGATATTTCTACTGATGGACAGCAAGTTTACACAACAAGTCAAAGTAGCTCAAAGTATTTTTGAAATTGGGAAGTTTCTAAGAAATAAAAAGTCACTGAGAATTGAGAAATACTAAATAAAAACATTTGGTAAAAATTTGTGCAAGTTTAGCATGAATAAATATTTATTATTTGACTGCTGAGCTGACATGCTGTCTCTATCAAACACATTTCATTGTACCGTTGACCGTGTGTTAACCTACATTTGACAAATAAAACTTGAACTTGTTACCTGTTGTCTTACCTTCGCCTTTGTGTGTTTACATTATTGCTAGAGTTAATATAACCTTTTCAAATATAAAAACTCCAAAATCTTATACACACTGCTTTCATGCCATAATTTGATCAGAATTGTGAACCCAAGAATCAAAATCAAATCAAATTGTGAGATACCAAAAGATTCACATTCCTAGTTCAAGGTGCAGTCAGTATCAAGCTTCAACTTCAAATGGTATTATTACTAAAGTTTTATACTGCAGAAATGTAAAAAGGGTAGCACTTCACAAAACAGACTACAAACATGATTATGAATACCTTTTTCCGTACAGAGAGAACATCATACCACACTTCAAACACCTCTTCAATCTGACATACAGTACATTATAAAATGGGTTTGAGAGCTTGAGTGCATTATTACTGGCTTATTGTGAAAACTATCATGGGGAGCTAGTGTCCTTAAGTGTGGGTACTCTCACAACATTGTAAAAAAAACCCACTCGCATGTAATCTGTCTTGAAGACCTTTGAGTTGACATGACATGACATGACATCATCCCTGTATGAGAGTTTGCCATATTCAGACACTCTCCAACCAGTTCTTACCTTGAGCTGTGGCTCCTCCTCATCAAGGAGTGAAATAATTCCAGCTATAAAAAAAGAGAAACAAAATTGATTGAGTAATTGCTGGATTATTACACTTTAATATACCTATAAATGTTTTTACAAACAAGCCACTGAAGCTATATATTTTTTATGAAGTCTAGGGAATTACAAAAGTTAACATATTACGCCGAACTGAGGGTTTAGTACTTTGTCTTACATGTTCAGATACAGTATTTGCCGATAATCATGTGTTAACAGACATAAGATGTCAGGTGCACTTGATAACGAGTTTCCACATTAAAAATAAAAAAAACTTATTGAGAGGTATCATTAAAATACTTTGACTAGCCTATATTTAAATGTTACACCATCAAATTATATATCCAAAACATAATAACAAATGTGGACGCTAAAAACATATTGTAGCAGAAAGTGCACGCTAGAAGTTGACATCTGAAGCTGTTTTTGCACAACTACACTGACAGTGGGGGTGTAAAAGGGAAATAAAGAATATAGAGGGTGTAATTAAGTGTTTCTATGGAATTATTTCTTGGATGAAAAAACCATTCTTGTACATATAATCATGAAATTCAATGCTGAAGAATAGATCCCAGTGTAGTGATGACTTGACTGTTAGCATTGACATTACATTGACTGATTACTAATTCCTATATTTAAAACAGCTTTAAAATGATTACAATCGTCACCTAGTCATACCAACGACACATTACAAAGGTTTATTCCTTGCTGAAAAAACATTTTGGTGGATTTATTAGCGATCACCGGTTAACGGCTGAGTGACAAATGCTACATTAGCCGTGTGACTCAGCTAAATCAATGGCAGCTAGCTAAAGTTGCTGCTAGCAAAATAAAAACATTTTCTACGACTTACCGGCGGATGTTATCATGATTGGCTCTTAATTCCCTCCTCAGCCCCACAATCCTGTATCGACGGTGGAATTCCGTGCGATATTTCGGGGAGATAAAGAAAAGAAAAGATTTGTAGTATCTGAAAATGCACTATAGTGAGAACAAACGCAGACGCTGCTACCTTCTTTTTGTCTAAGGTCTAATGCTGCCGCAAGTCCCCTTCCAGAGGACCTCCGTGTTGGCTGGCCTCTTTTACGCCTGATTAAAAATTACTCTTACATATATTATAATCCATTATCCTCGTAGGCTGTATCCATTCGTAATACCCTATGGTAGTGATATAATACTGTCTTACAAGCTTCCATCTCATTTAAAAGCAATTATGGAAATATAGTAATTTAAAGTATCCAATTTATGGCCTGGCTTTTCTAAAGGTGGTCTATCGTGAATCAGTTATTTTGCCTTTCCTTTGGTTATGGTCAATATCGTCATACTTATGGATAAATATCACATTCATTAATTCAAATAGAAAATCAGAAACCCTCAATAACTTGGTTTGAAAATTAAATAAATATTTATATCTACTACCAATATTAGCTGACACACACCTTCTAATACAAAAATAATTGTCATGATATGTCACAATATCTGGAGTTTTGCACAAGAAGAAATGTTTTTTAAATGTATACTAATTCTTTGTGTCTTTGTCATTGGCTCTGCTCTGGGGCAAGTGTAATTGCCTTAAGTATTTAATTATACATATATATATATATATATATATATATATTTATATATATATATCAAACCCCTTCACTTTTTCCACATTTTATTATGTTACAGCCTAATTATATATATAAAAATAAATAATATATATATAAAGAAATATGTAAAGAAATAATATATATATATATATATATAATTTATTTATTTATATATAATTTATTTATTTATATATATATTATTTATTTATATATTATTTATTTATTTATAGATATATATATTATTTATTTATTTATCTGTATTATTTATTGTCAATATTGACTTGCTGTTTAAAAAAAAAAACTTTTATTTTGTTTACATTTGATAAGATATGAAAAATTGGTTATCACTTACCCAGACGCCTTCAAAACAGCTGTTGTCAAACCCTTGCTAAAGAAACCTAACCTAGACAGTAATACGCTGACCAACTATAGGCCAATATCTAACCTTCCATTCATCAGCAAAATACTAGAAAAAATAGGGTTAGGAGTTCACTTTGGAGTTCCACAAGGGAGCTGCCTCGGTCCAATACTGTTCTCCCTCTACATCAGGGGTGTCCAAACTTTTTTCACTGAGGGCCACATACAGAAAAATATACGAAGGGCTGGGCCACTCATACTTTGAGGTATATTGCCTAAAAAAAAATCAAGGGGGGGGGGGGGGGGGGTGAAATGAGGGGAAATGGGGATGGATATATCTCAAGCTTGTTAAACAAATAAGTTATTGGGCTTGTTAACACATCAACTAACGTTAGTTAGAAAATGTTATGAACTTTAATTGACTGAATTTATTGAAAAATGTAGCTTATTAACATGAATACTGTGTAATATATGTTTTAACTCGCCTATAATGGGAACAGGGTTGCACTCAGTGGGAGCAGTGATGCTGCACTTTGGACTGAAGGATGCTGCAGGTCAGAAGTAAGTTTGATGTTTGAGATACGAAGGACATCACAGAGATGCTGTCGGTCATTTTGGTTCTCAATCTGCTTTTGTTAACAGTTAACAGAAAATGTTTGCTCATATATTTGAGTGGGGAAGTGTGCAACATTGAAGTTGTGTAGTTGTGTCTCAAAGAGACGGAGCTTCACACAGAATGCTTTCATGTGCACAGTAGGCTCTTGTTCAGTGTTGAGATGACCAGTAAGATCAACTAACAATGTCAGGTCTGGCAAGCATGGAGGGTCACTCAGCTCATGAAGAGGTCGGTCCTTCTTTCAAAAACAGATCGATTTCTGATCTCAGGGAATAAAACCGCTGCAGCACGGAGCCGCGACTCAGCCAGCGCACATCAGAACTGTGGAGTACGTCCCTGTATTCAGCATCGACATCACACAGGAAAGCTTGAAATTCTCTGGGGTTAAGTCCTCGTGCTCGAATTATGTTGTGGCCTTTAGACTCCTAAGACCAAGCAGCTCTTCAGTAACGCAAAAGTTATCGTCAACTCCCCGCAAAGAAAATTAACAGCTGTGCGGTGTCTGTCGCATCTGTGCTCTCATCACATGCAATCAGTAAACATCTAAAGCACAAGCTTTATCTGACACTTGAAGTTTTAAGTTAGCTGACAAATCAAAACTGTGTTTCTGTGTTAGAACTAAGAAGTACAAAACATTCAAGCGCAAGTTTCTATCTGGGCCATATTCCATTAGACTTTTAGAATTTGCTGCGGGCCAATAAAAAATGGACCAAGGGCCGCAGTTGGCCCGCTTGCCGTAGTTTGGACACCCCTACTCTACATGCGACCACTTGGGGACATCATTAGAGAACACAATGTGTGCTTCCATAGCTACGCGGATGACACACAGCTGTACATCTCTGCTGAACCAAATGATACTACAGCTATTAACTCCATCACCACCTGTCTTTTAGCAATAAATAAATGGATGAGCCAGGGCTGGCCAAGAATGCCTTTCAGTCATACTGGGTCTTCAGGCTTGGTTTGGGGACCCTGAGGCTCAGTCTCACCCTCATGGAGAGCACTCGATGATCAGAGCCCACAGAGTTGAACGTGCTGTAAGGTTCATCGTTCAAGATGGAGTTTCTCCACCTTCGCCTTACTAGTATGTAGTCCAGTTGACGTTGCATACCGGTAGCCCGATCCTGGAAGGTCCATCTCTTGCCCATTCTTTTCTGGAACATGGTGTTCGCAGCTAGTAGCTCATGCTCCATAACTAGGGCGGCAAGATGTTCGCCATTGCTGTTAGTGAAGTTGTGGTACGTGAGAGGTGCGTCCTCCGGTCCGAGCCTTGCATTGCATCCCAGGATTGCAAGGAAGTTGTGAGCCGGGATATCACGGACCGCTGTTGCAAGGTCCTCATAGAACTTCTCCACCTCCTCAGCTTGTGCCACATTGGTGGGTGAGTACACGACTATGACAGTTGTGACTGGGTTGCCATCAAAGTCAGCACTAAGGATCCTGTTGGTGTGATAGTGTACCCTAAGGAGAGCCTTACGCGCCCGAGAACTCAGCAGTAACCCCACTCCACCAGTGGCAGCTTGTGCCTCGTTTCGCCACGCTGATGAGGTGATGAACCAGCATTTCTCCACTCTGTGACTAACTAAATTACTAAATGCTTTTATTTTGTAAAGACTATTTTAATTCTGCTATTTATCTCTTTACTTTAGCCTTTTAATGGTGATTTTCTTCATAAAAATTGTAATGCTGCTACTCTATGCCACTTTAAACTAATTTAAAGGATTTCATGCTGTACTGTTCATTTTTGCTATAACTGGTTTAACATTGAATGTGTAAAGGTAACTTCGAGTGTATGTAAAAAATACCTGAGATCTGAGAGAGACTGTTTTACCACGGAATAAATGGGTTTGCATGTCCTTTACACAATTAGTGGAAAAGTGAAAGATTAAAGAATATTATTGGAGAAAAACTGACTTTAACCGATAGATTTCATAAAACTTAACAAACTGGGGTTTGTTTATGAAACGGATAGCAAAGGGAGTAAACCAGTTGAAAGGCCACAGGGGCCCATTGTTGATCTCATGCTTTGAAAATATGGCTCTGATAGTTTAAAACATTTACAAGAATGGTGTGATGAATGTGGTTTCCCGGCAGGAGGGTCGTTAAGTACGGCACAGATAGGGAAACTATAGGGCATGATTTCCAATGTTATTTTATACTATTTTAATTCTGCTATTTTATACTATTTTAATTCTGCTATTTTTATAATGGTACTTCACACTCATGTATATCAACACTGTGATTATTGTACTGTAAATGCTCTATGTCTAATGTACTAATGTGCTATGTACTAATTTTTAGGTTTTTGCTGTGAAGCACTTTGGGCTTCAATTCTTGTATGAAAGGTGCTATACAAATAAAGCTTATTATTATTACTTACGGTGATATTCCGACTTATGACATTTCCCTTTTTTTATATGGATAATAAAGTCATCTATTTCTTATATGATAAATATGAACATATGATTTATGGGTAAATAAAAAGAGAGGTACATGGTACAAGGTCATGTCAGTAATATAAGTAAATATATGGCAGCAGTTTATTCTCAGTTGCTAACCTAATCTCCCAATATACTACTTTTAGTTTGAAAGAATAGACAATGAATGTCACAATGGCACAACATTAAATATGTTTATTTACACATATATTTGAATGTACAGACCAGTAGCCTACATAAATACTTAAAAAGTAAAAAGTGGTTTCATCTATTTTTATTGCAAATGTAGTGCAATTGCCAATAGAAATCATCTAAGGCACACAATTCTAATAAATGAACAAGGAAAAAATTAAAAGATTCACATTGCTTAACTATGGCTGGATTAACCTTCTATGTCGTCTAAGGGTGGAAAGGAAGAAGATGCTGCAGGCTCTACTAATGAAACAGGACTTCACTTTAGGCCCTTAATATGTCCGTTGATGTTGTGTTTTGGTGATGTATATTCCAGATGACACACAATAAACCTGGTCCTTTTAAGAGCAATGGAGTTCTGGGGCTAGTTGGTGTGGTGGCAATTCACAAATGAATCGCCTTCCGGCAAGCAATGACCTAATAAAGGAGTTAGAGCTTTGGTGTTATTTAATGAACGGTCAAAAGTGTTTTAACATAATTAAATCAGTTTCAGCTGAAAGGACAGATAACCTGCAACGTGTGCTACACGTATCTGACCATGAGTAACAAGAAACACAAGTCATTTATATAGTAGAGTTGCTTGGGGAGGATCAGTATGAGGATTGGAAAAAAGCTTTGGACAAAAGCGTCAGCTAAATGAACTGTAATATAATGTAATCAAGTAATATACATTTCTGTGTACCAGATGGGAACAAAAGTCACAGAGACATCACACATGTTAATTACACCTGTTAGCATCTATCTTCTAATTGCCTGACAATAGTCAAAGTGATGCCTTACTGTCTGTCAAACGCTAGCAGACACAGGGACATCAGACATGTGTATTACAACTGTGAGAAAATACAGGGTTAGTGACTGTAAGGCCAAACAACCCTATAAAGATAAAATTTAAGAAGACTATATGATAAATTTCCACGACAATTGGTAATCCAGCCCTGTACTTGATCATGTTAAAAGGAGTACTTTTGCTTTTGCCTAGCCATATTGCAGTTTCAACATGTTCTAACCGATAAATCTCTATCCAGGCCTTAAAGAATGGTGTTAAATTATGTAATATAGTTCATATGACTAAACCAAACGTCCACAGTAAATCCCTTTATGACTAACAATTGTACATCAGAGACAGTGTGTACACCAGCAAGATGGCAACAGATTTGACTATTTAGCAACATATTGCTTCAGGACAAGAATCATGTTGGCTCAGCAATGAGAATAGTGAACACTATGAAGAAAAATTGTAACATGTAGTAAGGCTTTGTCCCACCGTGACGCAAACTTGTTCTTCACAGTTAAGACCGTAGGATTGTCTGCTGTGATATGCCTGCAGCTGCAGGTGTGTCATGATATCAGCTGTCCCCTCCATCCACGTGAGGGCCAGCAGACAAGGACATTGTTTTCAGAGGGATGCCTTCCTCTTTACTTCCAGTGTCACCTAACAAAAAATCCCCAATGAAAACATTGTTACTTACTGTGAAATTAATATGATACAATTTGGCTGCAGGGAGACCAGGTGTGTCATGGCTAACTACCAGATTCCACATTTTCTTTCAACCTGCCTTATCTGCTTCTTTCAGTCAGTGATTTCCTAAATATTAACTTAAAAAAGAAAGAAAGTACATTACCACTTGAAGATGGCAGACAATGAAAATAAGGGCAAAACATTTCCGAGAAAAAAAAAAAAAAAGCAAGACAGTTTTACCAAAATTAAAAATATTTGGTGGCCACACCTCTTCTGGTATTCAGGCTAAACCGGTCTCTTCTGCTTCTTGTGACCATTTCTTTGTCTATGAGTTGGCTCTGTGATAGACTGGCAACCTTCAGCCATGCCTTTTGCCCATATAGTGCAATCTGGTTTGGGCTCTAGTCCCCTGTCAACCCTGAACAAGACTAAGTTGGTATTTGGAATAAATGAAGGAAAGAAAAGAGTTGAAAGAATCCTGTGGGAATGAAAATGCCTGTACATGTCAGTCAAACTGAACTTTGGGGACGATACGGCTACCTCTTTGCCTGCCGGTTGAAGAGTTGTTGGCCTGGTCTCCTCTATGAGCCCTGAGAAAACATTGGAATGGCCAGAAAAGCGGGTTCCCTCTATCCCTGGTATTATCTGAAAGGCAATAATGAGCGTTTAACAAATTGGCAGCTTATCTAAGGGCCTGATTGTTTCATGAATGCTCCTTTTGTTCCAGGGCCTTTACAGCCATGACTGGGAAGAAAAATGTGTGCAAAAAAATTTGTGGTCTTGTGAATGTAGTGGATTGACCTAAATAGGGAAGTGCTCTAACACAAATCACTACAGTGTTCCCTAAGGAATTTACATTGTTACAGTGCTCATTACTGAGTTAACTATGGTCTTATTATAAGTAAGCTAAAACGTATCTACCATATCACTATAATATCCATCATTACTTTAGTTACTTCTATGGTTCTTTAAATTAAATGAGTAATTTCCAAAATATATTACTACTTTCCTGTCTGTAATAATTATGTAGATGAGTTTGTGTGATACCTGTACAGTAGGCTTACCCTTTAATGCGTTTTATTTTAAGTGTTTTTAAATAGTACCAGTAATATTGTATGAATCATCAAATCTGCACGGTGCGCTGGCTAAACACAGCACGGTTCAAACTTCATGTTGACAAATCTGTTCTGCTGACGTGTGCTTGAGCAAAAAACCCATGTGTTTGGGAAAAAAAAACAGATTTACATTATACTATACACTTGTAAAAAGCAAAATATGTTTGCTGTGATTGATATGTGTAAAACAATTTAAACTATGTAAATGTATGTTATTACACCTGCTGTTTGAGATGAGTATATAACTTTGCAGGCGTTTTTCTTGATGCTGAGCATTTTGTCCTCTGTACTCGGGATGAAACAGCCGACCCATATCGTTTCTGGTGACTGTTTGTGAAACACAGAGCGGATCAGACACTCCAGGAGTTGCGCACACTGATGCGTCTCGGCGCTCTCCTCTCTGGTGCGTATTAATCCAATCAGAGCTGGTCTGGCGATTATGGCACGTTTCGTGCGTGCCTTTACGTCCTTCAACGTCTCTTTTAAGCACATTTCGTTGGAACGTTTGCTGAGAAATGTCTGTCTGAAGATGAATATGATGATAGGAGAGTCTATAGTTCGCTTTAGGCTGTAAATGTTTGCTCTCCTCCATGCTGTTTTCTGAGCGTTGCCATTGCACGTTGGCCGATTTTCTTTCTCCCCGTCCTCTCCCACCGGACAGGCTCTCATATCCAAATCCTTGGGCCTCGCTAATAGAGGTATTTCATTGCTTTTCGTCTCAGTCTTGCCGCAAATGGGGTTTGCACTTGCCGTTTCGCCGTGGCTGCCTGACGGAGAGGTTTGGAGCTGTCCGTTGTTGCTCGTCGGGCTGCTGTTGTGAAACATGTCACGGATGAACTCCTGCAGTAATCCAGGGTCATCCACGTCCACCTCTTTACTTATACAGGCATCACTCACCAAATGAATCCTCTCTTTACCTCCGACCAACGCTATAGTCTTCTGAAACTCCCTTTCCTCCACAGGCAGCGTGTCCTCCATGAAGGCTGCCATCCTTCCGCAACTACGTCTGCGCGGATTCCGTTTATTCTTTCTTTCAATGAGCAGTCAAGCCACTCACTGCCACCTCCCTGGAAAACGTCCTCACGGTCATCAAGAGCACCAGCAGGGAGAGTGTACGAAGACTCAGCGTCGTTCTCTATTGGCTGGTCAGTTTGGTGGGCGGGGCCAACTGTAATGACCGCATGCAACGTAGCCTTGTTTCACGATAATGAAGTTAAACACAACACAGTGAATTAAACAATACCAGAGTGTTCTTTAGTTGTTTTTATGCCTTTATAACTGTCTTTTTTTTTTACAATCAGAGTTCAGGAACTTTTTTTTAAATGTGCATATGACAATACATGCGTTTACATTACATTAATACATTACAGGTCATTTTACAGACACTATTATCCAGAGGGACTTCCAGTGAACTAACTACAGGGACAGTCCCCCTGGGAGAACTTGTGGTTAAGTTCCTTGCTCAGGGTCACAATGGTGGCAGCCCTGAACTCACAACCATCTGGTGTTGCTTTGGGTAGCTGTACCACTAGACCACTAGGCTGTCACCAACGCTTGACTTGATTTGATGATATAACAAGAATAACATGGGCTTCAAGAAGAAAGACTAATTATTTTAAAACAAATTCCTCATAGGCTAAATCCAAGTGATTGTGTGAACAGTGGGATGGACCGTGGATGATGAAATCAACTGTGCGAAGGTCACTCTCTTTATTTCCACTATTCTCATTGAAAAGAGTCCTGCCTTCCCTCCAATGTTGTAGCTTGCTGGCTTCTCAAAGAAAAGAAGAAACAAAGAGACGACAGTCATAAGCACAAACTTCAACACAAGTGTTCACTTGACTAACCTGCTTTTTCGACATAATTATTAAAATGGTTTTCAGCGACGCTTGACTTCTTGAGATCAAAAATGCCTCTCACCCTTAAACCCCACACTACTGTTGAGTTCTTGAGACTCTAATCCTTTAATCCACCAATGCCTGTTCTTTAATTAAAATGTGCTCTTAGTCTGAAATGCCACTTCATGTGAAGTTCATGAATTTGGAAATGTAATAACTTCTAAATGTAATAACTCTAAATACTGAGTCTGGTTTGGCTCATTGTTTACTGATGAATACATGTTAATCCCAAAACTGTGATCAAAGCCAACATAGGGGTTTCGCCCTCTGACCTTTAGACTGTCTGAACTTTGATCAGATGGCCATAGTGTTTGTTGTGCACTTGCTTAATCCTGCCATTACAGTCCAACTGACTGCGGGAGTAACTGCTTCTCTGTCGTATTGTAAATTAAAAGCTGTATTTTTTTACCAGATGGAAAAGTCGTAGCAGCTCTCACTGAAATCATAATGCATTTTACATTTTTAACATTCATTACACATCTCTATGTCTTAAAAGTTATGTTGGTGTGATTAATAACCTACTGACCTCTTTGTTCATGGAATGGAGGAGCTGAGTGTCACTTGGACCAGTGAGAGAGACACGGAGACCTAAACGAACTGCAAATAAAGGGAAGTTTTCATATGAATTGCATTATAGTGATAATATAAAAACAAGTCATGTGCCAAAAAAGAAACTGACACAAACAAACTGTTTTGACTGCTTATATTCAGAGCCGGGCTAAATAATTGATCTGGATTATATTGGATTGAATGATGAGGGATGTGGGCAGCAATCTCTAACTGAATGTATTTTTTGTTTTGTTAAAAAAAAAAAATCACTCAACTCACAACCTTTTCTTTTCTCTTGTGTTGACACAGTGTAAACACAGTATCAAGATGGCTCTGTTAATGTTCAGGCTTTCACACCCACACAGGCAATATATTCTTATAGGAAACAGTTAACACTTCCAGTAGCGTTGGCATAAAAATAATCAGATTTAAAAAGTAGCACACGGGGTGAAAGATATTCTTTTGCTGCCATCTTGTGGTTGAAAATGTTATCAGGGAGAGATATCTGTCCCTACATACAAAGGCTTGAATAACAATGCTTTTGATTAAGTGAGTTTCAACATGTGCAGCTGACAAGTTATTTACTCACTGCTCGAGCTGATAGGACTCAGATACTGCCTTTCTCAATTGACTAAAAATGTTTAATTAACTAAAGGATGTAGATAAATACTAGTGTAGAATTTCCCCCTTTAAATGCTAAATAGTGCAGATTATTTTTGCTCAATACTAATCTCACACTAGAGCAGAGTGAATCAAACAACAAAAGAAACATATTTGCAAATAGTACTTGATCCTATCTTCAGTTCACAGATAACATTTCCTTATTTCATCATGCTGTTTTGAGTTGAGTGAGAAGGTGTGGTAAAATCTCACAACCTGTGACCTGTGGATACATTACCACAAAGACAGGACATTTAATTATGATATTTAATTACCTACGGCTGCTCTCCCTGACCCAGATTCCCCCCTAAGAACCTGAGACATTTATTTGGTGGAGTTTAAACTAATAGAGTACCACTGCAGTATCTCTAATCCTATAATTGTATTGATATTCGTTAATTGTTAAACTGCCATGTTTGAAACATTAGAGATTTGAAATTTGAAGCTTCACACTGACAAGAAGAATATAGCAATAAAGGTGCTTGATGTCAAATCTATTTTTAGGTGACGGTAAGCAGTTTTATTAAAGAACAAAGCCTGTCTTACAATACATATACACATTTGGATATCATGATGTGATTTCAGTCACTGCAGACCAAGTATTGTAATGCCATAAAATGAACTTTTCCTACTTTTCTACATCCTAACTCGTGTGCTTCCTCTCTATTTTGTGATTTCCATTTTCAAGAACAACTTTCTTAGAGAGATGTTAAATTGTTCCACATCAGCTAAAGCAGAGTTTCGCCATATATAGCTAAATAGTTGGCAGTAATTGGGAGTCTTAATAACGTTTCAGAAATAGTTCAGTGAATTTCTTCCCCTGAAATATACATATATAGATTACAAATGGCTGTTCAGCATTTTTTAATGGATTTTCTCTTTCACACTTTAATATCATCGCGGCACTTTTAGAAACTCTGATAGTGAAAAACAATACAAATTACATTCATACAAGTTCTATTGGCGTTATAATATCACATAAAGTCAGTGTGGCACAAAAGACTCTCAAACGACAAAACAAAATTTAGAATTTAGAATAAATTTTTTACTTAAGCGTAAATTTCTTACCAATGAATGTGGTTTCAAGTAGCAGTAAGAAGAGCCAGAAAGCAGAAATACTTATGGTTCAACTTTTTAACGGCAGAGCCTCAAAAAACAAGCTGTCGTCTTTGTCATAGTGAACACAAAAGGCAAATGCAGCACCGGAGAAGGTGTTTCTGGGAGGAAACATTAAAATGCCCTAGTTTAAAACAACACACAATAGAGCAGACCTGGAATAATGAGTATAACATTACAGCCAGGTGTTGTCTCTTCACAAAGGCTGACATGGGGGAGTGGTGCACCCATGTGGGAAAAAAAACCCAACATCTTAAACAATTTATCTAGGATACTTAATAATAAGAAAACTTCTCATTAAACTTAAGACAAGCACTGTTTTTTTTTTTAATCTTAATTCTAAAATCTGAAAGAAAGAAAAAAAACAGATTTTTTCACATTTTAACATTCATCAAATATGTGGAAGAATAATATAACAGGCATACACAGTAGAGCAACAACACAAGCTCAGATTCATGTCATTGATATGAAGAATAATAGTGACTTCATGTAGTACATGTATACAATCCACACAGACTTTAAAATAAGACTTTTTATCGCTTTGAGTCCCAAAATAAAGAAGCTGCTGGAATTGGAAGTGAGGTTGTATAATGATACCACAGTTGTGTTCACTGGGACTGTTGATGTGAATGTGAATGTGAGAATCCAAGTGCCTTTGTAAACTGAGGCAAGATTATTAAGCAGACAACAGCGTCACGACACTTATGAACTGGGAATTCCCTGAAAATGAGAACAGCACACAGTGTTTGCTGAGCCGTGTGTCTGGGTTAGAATTGTTCTTTTTTCATGACACGCTGACGTGACTATTATCTAAGCTTGCACAAGTATTATAAACCTTATACAACTATTTAAGTAAATGCTGGACAGAATACGACATTTTCTGTCGATTTGGATAAGGAAAACTTCCCCATACCAATCAGATTATATCACATGCCTTGATATAGAGTTGCTTATTATTTGATTGATGCTTGCTAACAACATTATTGTTATTATTTTTGTGTGTGTTTCACACAATGGAAAAATATTTATTTGTATTTTTATACTGTAGGTCTGGCTCTTTACAATTAAATCTTTTTTTTTATTTACATGGCAGTTTGGCGTGATGATCAACAAACGTCTGCAGCACCTTGTAAAATGAAGACAACGTCAGTACTCATCTCCATCAGGACTTTACACATAACTAATGTCTCTTCTTCACTTGCTTTCAAAAATAAAGGAATGCAGTCATTGCCAGCAGGCATTATGAGATGAAATGCATTCATATACTGGATATATTGTTTAAAATGATGACTACACCTCACTTGAATACTGCACCGAATGTATTGACGTGATTGCAGGTACATGCAATTATTGAGTTATTCCACAAGAGGGCACTTCAGTGCAAGAATAGTAACAGAGAGAGTCTATTCCTGGAAACTATGATAACCTTTGATAGTGACTATAATTATCAGCTCATGTGTGTATAATGTAACATTTTAAATAGCTGTTAAATTAAGCTGTTATGATAACTGTTTTGTATGTCACGCTTTACTCTTGTGGGCTCTGTATATGTTTACTGCATTTATTGTTCTTCGTATGATAACGTAATATTGACTATTCTCTGGTGATACTTTGTTTCTTTCTGGTATGAGGGACAATGTTTCTTATTCAACATTTTTTTGTATACTTTTGTGAACCCAGTTTTCTTGTTACTGATTCATTTTTTATTTACTTTAGTTTCCAGCCATGACAGCGACGCTGTGTGCTAACAAATGACATTGACTTTACATCACAGCTTTTCGAAATCTTGCTGTAGTGTTTTGGGCTTTTGAATTAGTTTCTCTTTTCTTTGTTTTTCTTTAACACTCCAGTATGTCACAGTAAACATAATTTCTCCTGAAATATTTGTCAAATTTACACAGTCGAAATCACCCGCAGGTGATGACTATGTGTGTACACACATAAGTTCCATCACTCATAAAGTAATGACATTTAGTAATGTTTAATTACGCTGGTATTGTGTTCAGCTTATGAGTCTGTGCGTGTTTCATCATGGCAAAATGTAACCCTGTAGACACCTGTAACAGGAACAAATGAGGTTTTGAGTACTTTACCAGGTATTTATATTTCTGTCTGTCTGTGGACAGATTCTGTCACAGCGATAGCGTTGTGGTTTTCTTGTTTAAAAACATAGTTTCTGTATGCATTTATGCAACAAATATATGTTTACTATTGTTTATGTATAGATTTTCATTACATTGATTACACATTACTATCACATACAGCAATGCCTTCCATAAATGACCTTGACCAAATTAAGCTTTACCAATGAACTGTTTTACAGTGAATAGCTGCAGAGACTGTGCAATTATTCTAATACCTCTGAATCAAATATTTTCCAGTCAAACAGTGGTTACTTCTTCCGTTTCATCAATGTCATGAGCAGTTAAATAACCTTTAGATGGCAGGATTGTATAAGAAATTTTGTATAATACTTTTCAGCAGTAAAAGCTTGTGCAGACCTTTGGCCACTAGTTGGCAGTGTCCTCCTACTGAGAGTGATATTTGTTTTCTTGTCTCCTCTGACACTGAGTAAAACCATGCCAAGTCCCTGGTACTGCCACCCAAGAGCGAACATGTACTGCATGCTATGAAATACATCATCAATACCACAGTGCACTCAATGGATGCCAGAGAGGAACAAACTATTCACACACTATCTGCATGTCAAAACAAAACAAGTTGCTTTGGGAGAGGGAATGATGAATATGGGTACATTGGATGCGTGCTAAGTGTCTGGGCCAACTCAACTTGTTTGCGGTGTCATGACACATCAGTCACAGAGAACGTCCTGGGTGTGTGTGGACACCACAGAGCCATCTGTTAAAGCTTTGGGACATGGTTTAGCTGGTTAAGATGTTGATTTGTACAATGATCGTCAGATTGAAACCACACAGAGGTCACTGAAATTTCCTCCAAACGATGGTTCTCAATTTAACAGTCGACCTCGAGCGTCAGTCATACGTCAGCAGGCTGACACATTGAATGCCGCGGGTGCTTTGGGAAACATCAGGCATGCAAATGACTGGAAAATGAATGACAGTGGTGGATTTGCACTTAGACACTTGCTGGCGGTGCTGCTCTAAATTCTGCGACCTTTCACAAGATCATCTTATCATCATTAGGTGCACTTAGTCCAACGCGTCTGAGTACAGGACTCTGTGCTTGACAGCCAAGCTCACACCTGAAGCACCCTACTAACTTGGAGAATGAGCTAGGTAGGGGCACACACACACACACACACACACACACACACACACACACACACACACACACACACACACACACACACACACACACACCCCAGTGGTGGAAAGTTAGTAAGAAGGCCTACATTTACTAAAGTACTATACTTACTGTAGGTAGAAGTTACATACTTTACTTGAGTACTTCCATTTTATGCAACCATAAACTTCCACTCCACTACTTTATTCTGACAGTTGTAGATTAATTTATTTTACCTACAAAATGTTTGATAAAACCACCCGACAATATAGAAAGTAGTTCAGAATGGCTACCACTTTAGAGCAGCGGTCCCCAACCTCTTTGCACCACGGACCGGTTTCATGCAAGACTACGGACTGGGGTGGGCAAGCATAACAAAACACACAACAAAGTGCAAAACATATAATTAAATTATTACATATATAATGTAAATTTAATTATTCCATTTTATATTATACACTTTTTTCATTTTTCAAAATAAAATACCCTGCAGACCAATTAATATTACCAACACAAAAAAATGTTTTATTCTTTCTGTGAGGCCCGGTACCGAATGGTGCACGGCCCAGTACTGGTCCGCGACCCGGTGGTTGGGTCCCCTGCTTTAGAGTACATTCAGGACTTTTACATGCATCTGAGTGTTTTTATACTTTTACTTAAATATAAGATCTGAAAACTTCTTCCCCTGACACCAGCTGACATAGAGCTGACCAGATAAATCCATGTAAAAGTGATTACACCTGTTCAGTTCACTTCACATATTAAAATGCATTTTAGGTGCTAAAACAAGATACACCTTCATTGTGCAGACAGAGTTGAACTCACCATTGTGAATATGTGTTGCAACCCCTTGTAACTTCTTGGTTACAAATGTTGATGATTTCCAAACTTTATCTTTTAGAAATGTAAATGTCAATCAATCAAGGCTTCTCTGTGGGTACAGAATATTCTACCACACTTGGGATTTTGAAACATATTTAAAATCCATTAGATTACCTCAAAAATACATAGTTCAAAACAAACAAATTCAAAACAAGGTTAACTTTCTCATTTCTTCGTTTTAAATAATCGTTTTTATAATGCTTTAACACAACATTAGTATCATCATTCATTTGTCTTAAAGATTTTCTATGAAGGTTTTTCTTTCTCTTCTCTTCATTTCCTCATCAATACTTTACACTAACACACACACACACACACACACCTAAAGTTTGGAAACAGCTATTGTTCTGTTTAGATACATATAGAGTCAGAGGTCACTAGGTTACAAGTTAACTGGTAGGTGTGGAGAAACACAGCCCTCTGAAGCACTGTTAACCAATAAGGAAAAAAAGAGAAATCACAGCACAAGTGTCCTCCAGGAGCCCTGCTACCTCTCTCTCTATCCTTTCTCCAGGGCTGAGACGTTTACAAAGCCAAACAAACAGTCCACTGTAAGCAACTTTTCCAGCCCAATGGGCCTGGACACAGAGGACTTGTCCACAGGGAGAGACAAGAGATGGGGGGGGGGGGGCACAGATGGTAACACCTTGAATACGTCAGGCTAAACCCACAGTGCATGACAGGTCAGAGGTCACAAGAGCTGACAAGGTCCACAGACCCGAGTGGAAGATGAGGCGAGGTAATTAAGTTGGAATTGGCCTGTAAGATCTTTCTGGACTGAACTGCAAAACATAAACAACTTTTTAATTAAGCAGAAGAGGAAAGTATATTCACAAAAGTTAGTAGATAATTGTACAGATTTACCTCATTTCAGTTATAATTAATTTTCTTTACTTTTGCCTCACAATTTAGAAGTTATCTGCATCCTCTTGGCAAATTTGCAAAAATTATCTACCAGGAACCATTCCAACCGTCATAGTTTCATATCTATTGTAGTTCATTTTGAGTAATCATCAAGATTAGAATCCTGATGCAAATATTGCTGTTATTTATCTATGATCGTACTCTGTGAATGGCACACACAAACTATGGCCAAAGTGACTTTCATGTTAGAATTTGGCAGCTTTTCATTAGACAAATATGAGATTCTATCAGCTGTATAACTGAGAAAAAATATTTATGTTTTTACCACACCTTTGAAGTAAAAGTCATCTCCTGTCATCATTCAGGAAACAAAACTTAAAGGTAACACCTGTCCTATAGACATCTAAAACTCACAAGACTCTGCCTTTGTATTCGGTAAAGAACTGACTTTGTGCAGTTATGACACATTTCCATGAGATAACAATGGGGATGTCTTGTTGTCAAGGTAACGGCCTTGTTCGAAAGTAAATGTATATTTCAGTTTGCCATCTTGACATTTTTAAAAGCATTAAAGCGTTAGAGGACCTTCAGCTTTGGAGTTTTATAATGCAAATCTCTCAGACAAAAAGGCCAGGTTTTGAAAAGCAGGCCATGGCCACATTAATTGAATTAACTCTTCTGAACTGCAGGCAGGAAGCCACATAAAGAAGGACGTCAGTGAGAAATAAGAAAAGGCAGTGCCCATGGCCAACCTTCTTCTTCAGCAACAAAACATTAGTCTTTTCAGAGGGAGAAATTATGCCATAAAATGCAAAGAAATTAATGTACTGAGGCAGCACTGTTACCTGCAGAAAGTGCTAATTGCACAAGTCTTCAGCTGCTCGCTTCTAGTCCGCTCACATCCCGAAGAGAGCGGGAAGGAAGTAGAGAATACATGTAGCAACACTGCTTATTCACCAATTACTACCACTAATTGTTGCCTCCTGAGGAGAGGTTAAGGAGACGAGTCAGTGCCTCTCCGGGTGCTGCTGACTGGCTCTTAGCCAATATGTCATCCATCCTGGAACCTAATCGAGTTATCATATCAACAAATCTCTCATCAGGGGCCCCACGGTTGACACGCCAAAAAAGACACTCAGAGGGGGACAACAAATTTCTAGCAGCAGGACACTGGTAGAAGGAGCTAGCCTGCCATGCAGTCATGAAAGGTACCTGCAGCTCGTGGCCAAGCTCCCCTCTGGGATGACACTCAAACTGGACACTACAACTTCAACCCTGCAGCCATGGGCATTCCCTGGAAGTAAGCATGAGAACTGGGGGACATAGAAGGCACATAATTTAGCGCTGCACACAATAGTCCAGAGGGAACACAATGTGGCATCTTGCAGAGTTTGGAGGAGAGAGCGATGACTGCGGACCCCCTGTGGAGGTGTGAGGGGACATGGGGTCAGGGGTTTAAGAGGCACGCTGGCTTCGCCTAGGGAAAGGGTTAATGTACTGTTAATCTGAGGTCAGAGATGCCCCTTCACACTCATACATCACCACTGACAGCACCAATCAGTGATGACTACCGGCATGGAATCTCTGTCATAAACACTGCACATTGGTGCTATAGCTAAATGACTCTCTGTGTCCAGAAAAGAGCACTCTCTCTGTTGTTCCTCCCAATCTGGCGGAGCCACTCAAGTGTGTTAACAACTGATAAAAGGTTCAGATAAAACTGCTCAGGCAAAATGGGTTAAAGAAAGCCTTGACTAAAAGTGACAATAAGGACAGTAGTTAAGGTGTTATACAGCTTTTCAAAATTATAACCTGTCAAAGCAATATAATCTGTCATAAAAGTGTAATATGATCCCATGGTAAATGGCAGAGAGGGCATTGTTGTATTATCATGAAAGCAATTTCACAGCCAGAGTTAAATACATATATCTATCCATCCATCCATTAGCTATACCAGCTTATCCTTTGGAGGGCCGCAGGGGGGTCCCAGCTGACAAATAGGTATATTAACTGGCAAATTAATATATGAACATAAATAACAGCATATACAAATACATGGCAAGTGAAGAGCTGTCATTTAAGACCCCCCACAAAAAAAAAGGCGTGACTTGCATTACAAATAGGGCTACACCCAGTTATGAACGTCGCAAACAAGATCATGATTACATTTTCAGGAAATACATTTCATATTATTCAGCAGTACTTTCCAATAAGCAGAGCTGTATGTTTGTGTTTGAAGAGCTGACGGTGCATGGAGGTATGAGAACAAGCATTCCCTGGATGCACAGGGGTGTCAAGATAAGGCAATAGGTGCGGGATCTGGCTCAGCATAGCTCCAAATATTTGACACGCTCTTTCACCATCCCGTTCGCTCTAAAAGCGCACTTACCTACATATCCACACAGCCACATAGTCACCTGCACACACACAGGTACATACACCACCCTGTGACTCACACCCGCATCAACAATACTGATAGCTGAGATGTCATCAAAAGGTTTTTGTTTTGTGTCTGCGATAAGATTTATCCTGCTGAAGTGCTGAGACGTGGCCTTGTAAACTGCAGAGAGGAGTCTCTGACCTGCCATGCTCGTTATTCCCTCTCATGGGCCCATTAATCGAATTAGCTATTCATCGAAAAGTGGAGAACGCACTGAATTAGTCTCTCCGCTCTGCTACCTCTCAATTTTAAGAGTCTCCTTAGTAGTGTGTTGACTGGTTTCCATTGTATGTAGCTGTGTCTCTGCGGGCCTGTGAGAGTGGAAGGGGGAGACAGGGCAGGGCAGGTATGGAGCAGCCCACAGGGGGGCTAACCTTTGACCCTGTTCTGGAGAGGGACTCGGGTCTATCCAGCAACACAATACTTCCAGCATACAGCTCTTGGTGGCTGCCTGCTGCTACCCACAATGAAGCCCATTGCCGGAGTCTCTCTAGGCAGAAAGGCCCCCTGGAGCGCTGACTGCTATCCGGAGGTCTTTCACTGCTTTCTCCCCTCTCTACCTCCGGCCCTCATCTAGAAAGAGAGGAAAAACTCAATAACAGAGAAGATACAAGGGGAACAATGCTCTTTAGAGGGCATCTTAACCCGCAACAAACAGTGTCAACATCTGTGGGGAGCGGATAGATAGATAGACACTGTGTCCGCCACAGACAGAAAAGGCCCTTTCCTTGTGGGCAGTCACACTGAAAAGGCTACAGTGTTGTTTTGTTGTGTATGAGAGGGATTTGGTCCCCGTCTCCTTTCAGCTGCAGTTGAACTGCACTGTGGTGCCGGTGAAGCGATTTTGTCTCGCTGGAGAGCCGGGGCAAAAGATGAAGCAAAGCCTCGAGAGCAGGGCTTTTCTTCCCATGGCCCGCTCTTTTGGAGGGGTGAAAAAGATTATTGTCGTACAACATCGAGTAAAAAATGCATCAAAGTCGGCGGGGAGTGTGGCCCGGATTGAGAGAGTGAAGGGTTGATGTTATGAGGAGGGGATGAACACGGACACATGTGGTGTGTAGCGTATGTACGTGTGTGTGTGCGGCGGCCACACAAGCCCAGACGCGTGGGAGTGTATTTGAAGCCACTGTCCCTCTCTCTCTTTTTCTATCTCATTCTTTCTCAAGCGTGTGGTCTCCTCACATGTGAACACACAGTATAAAGGATCTCTTCATCTCTCTCTTTCGACTCTCTTTTGCATCCTGATGTGAAAAGGGTTCATTCACTGGGGCCTACAGTCTAACTCCTACTCATTCCAATTTATCAGTTACCGCCAATTGGGCCTAACTAGGAGCTTGTGGGAATCCAGGTGCTTATCATTAATGCTGCTTCATTGTGGTTTGTGAGGATATGCTGGGGGAACTGTGTCATGTTCCTGCATGCCTGCGAGGTTTTTGCCAAACCATGCTTCCCCTCTATATACTGCATCCAGGGACACACGCCCACACATGCAGTTACATATAGGAAGACATGTCTGTGTTGAAGCTTCTGCAGAATGTCTTTTGTCCTGCCAAAAATGTAGAGTAGCACGAAAGGGAAATATATCATTACTAATAAAGTTATAATGTCACTACACGCTTATCCACCAGTCTTATACTTCAGCTGTCTCTCTATGACATCGGTTTTTGGTCAGATTATCATAATATTGTGCTATCATTAACTGCTTTCAACTTGGCTAGGATAAGTGTACGGTTTCACATCTGAATACAAAAACAAATAGCATTCATAAACGATCAAAGAAAAGGGCTAATGACCAACAAAGACAGTCTGCGGCTAACTGTATCATCTGAAATCTAAATCCTCCAGAAAAACCACATCCCGAAAACGTACTGCCTCAACAAATGTATAACCCTGCTTTGGACTTCCTGTCAGAAGTTTTAGAAGTGACACAAATAGACACATTCATGCCGAGATCAAAGCAAATATTTTGTGGGGGTCTGAGCAGACAGAGGGAGCTTATGTTTGCTTTGTACAGTCAGCATCTATCCTGTCAGAGGTGCAGGATGACTTTTTGCAGCCTACACATATGACAGATTTCACAGATGTTTGTGATTAAGTAATTATGGTCCTCACACTAGACAAGAAGTCGAGAATGGTGTATGAAAGCGGTTACAATGATTATTCTGCTGAACAGAGGAATTTGTTGCAAGGTGATACTACTATAAATAGAGTTAGACAGCTGGACTCAGCTGGCCTCTCCTCATTGTAAACTCAGCGTTTTATACCTTTCAGCCATTTCTACTACTGAGTGTGTACGTTTGTACCCTTGCAAATGTCAGTTCAAATAAATTATGCTTAAAATGTATGAAGGCTCAGACATTTCTGTCTTATTTTCACATTGTGTCATTCATTGCTTTGTGTCTGTCCAGTTTGAAGCACTTAAGGTGGTATTAAATACAATTATATTGTATCATACTCGACGTCATAAATGGCTAATAACTACTTCCTGCACTGCAGATGCATCTGATATGAGCATACGTTCCAGGGTCTTGATTCTTTTTTGTAATGACAGTTCATTAGAATTCCATGATGTACCCATATTGTAGTGGGAACTATGTGAATCTTTATTGAAATGCAATATGGGCTCTATATATTTAGATACTAAATGCATATTGTGGTTGACTCCATTAGCAAATGACAAAACAGCCATGAAAAACTGAACAAATGGTAAAAGCATTGTTCTTTCCTTGTCCCTTATTCTCCCTGTCATCTTCATACAGAGGAACCTGTGGCTTGAGGACAGAAAATATGCAGCCAACTGTAACATTAACCTCAGGTGAGTGAATGAAGTTGCTAAGTAACTGATTTTGCAACACGTAGCGTACTAGTAAAAAATGTTTCTCCATTCAGCTCTCTCTGTTCCTACTGAAAAAAAACATCAGATCAGTGGCACATGTGAGGAGAAACACTCACACACACACACATACATACACACACAAATGAACACAAGAGTAACACAGTGAAGGCGGGACATCCCATTTCCTGTTCTTGTTACATTGGCAATAAGAGGATGGACACTCCAAAAACTGAAAGGCCTGTAAAAGAAAACACTTTCTTTGAGGATGGTCGTTCTCCTGGGAAACCGCAGGGGGAGAGAATGCCAGCGGCGAGAATCTTTAGCTTCTCAGTGAACCGGTCTGTAATGTTCATTAGCAGACCTGGGGAGAGAGTGGAGGACATGAATGGAGGGTACACCTTTGTTCTGCAACCCTGTGCCAAGAGAGGTCCAGTAACATTAGATATGGCTGACCTGAAGTGAATGTTGGCCTCGCTAAGGGAAAGAGAGTGCCATCGCAGGGGGTGAGGAGAGGAGGCGAAGCAGCACCCTCCAAACTAATAATCTCTTGTATTCCTTCCCCCATGGTGCTCCTTATTCCAGGCCCCCCGCCCCCTTTCCTTCCCCTCGTTGGTTAAGCTACTTATTGTCAAATTACAATTATTGCATGAGGAGATCTCCCCCCAGCGTGCACACACTCACAAACACACACACTTCCTACCATCATAGGGTAAGGGTTTGCTGATGAGGTGCCCCTAATACAAATCTAATCGGCGTTTCATTGAACTGCTTCAACAGGGTTTCATTAAAGTGACTCACTGGGATTTTGTTGTCTAGTTCAGAGAATTAAGAGATTACAAAACGGAAACGAATAAATCCTTTTTTTGCATGACACAGCAACAATATCCTCCCACTTTAATTATCCAGGGACTTCAGGGTGTGGACTTCCTCGAACCACAGCATGTGTTAAACACTGCATAGTAAAAACATGATCAATGCTCATGCTAATGTAATACCCACAGGTTTGGGAAAAAAGGAAAGAAAAACAGCGCCGTAAAAGGTCACTTACACAACAACACAAATTCGGTGGTTGTGATGACTGTAAACATTAGACTATAAAACTCTGGCTAGCGTTGGGAAGAGAAACTATAAACGTGCCAGTTGTTTCTGGGGGTATTTTATATGCCACAACAAATGGCAATTTGAATGCCTAAGCATGACAACCAACCCAATCTCTCCTTCCTTTCCTCTCTTCCTCCCCTTCCAGGCAAGCAGCTCGCAGTTTAATGTGTGTTCACACAGTCTGAAAATACACACTGCGTCTGACTAAGTTCTAAACCGCAAAGAGCCCTCCTGTTAGGGCCGACATTAATGAGGCAGGCGGTGTGTACACGCATGTGTGTGTATTTGTGCTCAGGCGGAGGCTAACACCTGGACCAGCTGCTAGCTATAAAGCACGAGCGCTGTCAGGGACTATCAAAGCACCTTGCGGGCGGCCATTTTTCTTCCTTCCCCTAAATCTCCAGCGATGCCCCTAAAATCACTTAACAGCATCCTCCATTAATTGGCCTCTTCCCTCCGACTTAAAGTGGGGGCATACATTTGAACGTAGACATGCACATTCAGACCAGCAGAATGATCTCACACACACATTAAACCACAAACACACACACACACACACACACACACACACACACACACACACACACACACACACACACACACACACACACACACCCTCAGGTGAGTCAAACTCTGCGAACACAGATCCCTCTTTTTTTTCCATATTTGGTTTCTCACAGTAGAAGCAGCGGGCGTCAGAACTGAATTTGTGTGTGTGTGTGTGTGTGTGTGTGTGTGTGTGAGAGAGAGACACACACAGTGTAAGGAAGTGTAGAGCAGGCTTATCTGGCTCAGCGCCTTTGTCCTCCTGGCAGAGAGCTGGCTGGGATCCTGCCTCAACAGCCAGTGGCTCACATTCATTTATATACAGAGTAAAACGTGAAGGAATTTATCTTGATTGTGTTTGTGTAGAGGCAACTAATGGCACACTGCAATTCTGGTTATATCACTCATAATATCCGATTAACATACAGTAGATGCACCACTATGGAGGATTGGCTCAACACAGATGAATAGGAAACATTGAAAGAATGAGTCAGTTTTTACAAGATAGCATGTCATCATAAGATATCTTTATGAATACTTCATAAGCACTTGTCAATATACCCTTTTCAGGCTGCCACTACAACAACATTTTTATATGGAAGTTTATGGAAGGCAGGTGAACAGTGGAATATAGTTTAGAGAACAAAACTGTGCATAGATTTATTTTTGATGCAGAGTTGTAAACTGTCAAAAAAACCGAGAGCAACCTTTTTTTTTTTTTATAGAAGAGCATGAAAGGTAAACACTTACTGCTGTGTAAACTAGCATATAGTTGTATGTTGTGCAGGCAGCTGGCAGTTTACAACACAAAGCACAATGTAACTGGACCTTAAACTATAAAATCAATAGAAATGTGGCATTAGTTGTTACACTAATGATGAAGACTCACACTGAGCTGAAGAATTTCAGGTCAACAACAGTTGTTAGTGTTAGTTAGTGATTTTGGAAAGTGTTATTTAAATGATCAGCACATAAAGACGTTGAAGAAGTGATTGTTCTACAATAAATCAAAATTAAGATGTTTAATCCAACACATTCTGAAACACGTTAGAAACATTAGGACCTCAGAACAGAGCATTCAGTCGCATATTTACGTGGAAGAGTTTACAGCGTAGGACAAAATGAGTGCCAATATAATAATACTTTTTGTGTAAAACAGGAAAAGACTTAAAAATAGTCAAAATATTTTTCTGCTCGTGTGTGACACTTGACCTTATGTGAATTGTGGTAAACCCTGTCCACCTGGCGCTCCATTAGGGAAAAACAAACACTTGCATCATTTGCAAATGTTATTTGACTCTGATCTGCTGAGCAGCTCGGCTGGGTGTACGCCATCCACAAGTACATGTCAGCATGAGGAAGATTTACTGCTTCTGAGCCAGGGGCCCATTTAGCCTAGGAGTGAGAGGCTGATTGACTGAGTATGTGTTGGGATGGAGAGTGTGTGTGCGCGTGGGTGCTTGTGGAAGTATGTGTGCACGTACATGTACGCCCGTGACAGTGAACATGTGTAGGAGTGAGTGTGTGTGAGAGAGTCTGCGGGTGACGTGACGTCTGTGTGTGCACTTGGACGACTTGATGTTTGCGCCGGAAAAAGTATTTCTCAGCAAACGCATGCATTCTGCTGTGTGTAGGTGTGCGTGGGCGTGAGATTGTATATATTTCTGTTGTCTTGGAAGCCAGGCAGAGGGGGTTACTGTGGTGCTCTGGGCCGGCGCAGAGTTAACAGCTCATTAACACCAATTCATTATGGGCCACTTCTCCCTCCCTCACGGTGCTCCACATTAAGGCACAGCCAGCTGACCTCTTTCACACACAATGTAAATCACTCAGGACAAACTCATAGGCACAGAGGGGGAGCCGAGCCAGCTAGCCTCCTGATGAGAAATATTACCTGTGTGTTTGTGTTTTTTAAGTGCGAGCGTATGTGCACGGGCAGGGGCGGTGCTAGAAATTCTGTGTCTCCAGACAGCAGCACACTTGTGACACATAGAGGGCTGAAGAGCAGTGATTGGCCCACAAGGTTGGTTTAGGTATAAAACTGAAAATAGTTGACATGTATGTATTAGACTAGGGTTTAGTGTACGTGTAGTTCCTGGTAAATTACCGGGATAACCTTTCAGGCATTGCTAGTGATTTTCACATATGCACTACATTCAGGGACATTTCTGTCTCTCGCCTTTTCACACATGGCACGGCAATGCCAGAATCTATAGAAAATGTTTTCTTTGTGTGTGTGTGTATAAATTGCAGTTGTTACTCTAACATAAACCTTACATTACAGAAACGAGCAATGACTAATGCAAAAGCGCTGCCTACAGTATTTGTGTACCAAAGGGCATACTTTTCTCAGGCAGACAGCAGTTTGTGTGTGATATGTTTGGATTTCCCTGATGCATTTTATTTAATTAGCTTAAATTAAAATATATATAATACAAGGTTGTTTAACGGCAGATCCCGGGAACCTTTTTTTTTTTTTTTTAGAGAGCCTTAAAGCATCTCTCTTTCTTCAAATGTCATGCCCTGACCATTCCAACCGCTCCACGGTATTTTTCTTTTTTTTGATAAGTTGGACATGTGCATACTAAATATTTAGACACAAAGTTTTTTTGTGATATAAATTAAATAAATTGCCAGAATTCCAGCATTGCCAATGAACATAATCCATAGAAGTTATTACCTGACAAAAAATATTGGTAAATAAAACTATTAAATAAACTCTCTAGGACACAGGGTTGCTCTATGAAGGATGTAATAGATGTAATGTATGAATTCAGTCAGATAAGGTCATTGTCAATACAATTTTCTTTACTTCTTTTTTAATTATTTCACGCATTCAAAAGCAGAATAATTACCCTATCCAACAAGCCCATGTTTGTCATTGACAAAAAGCAAAACAAAATGTAATTAAATATATGTCAAAGCCCTGATATAAAGATAATACAGACAATTCTCCAGTGAACAATCATGATGTTGAGGGGATTTGTGAAACAGCTGCAGAGTCTATAGGCAAGCTCTTAGAGGATGAGTGACAGCTATAAAACACAGCTGCTGGAGGTGTGGAGAAGCACTGACGGAGTACATCGATGTATTTGTATGTCAACAGTCTGGCCTTTAATATGTTGACCCTCTCAGCACCTTCATTTGTAACACAAGATAGGTCCATAGAGAAGGAGCAGAGAATGGAGATCAAAGAGGTAAAGGGGAGTATCAGATGCAAAGATACATACACTAAGACTATAAACCCTTTCCTTATTAGCCCTATACTTTATTTGTTAAATAAAAAACAAAACACTATTCCTCAGTTTAAAGGTTTAATAGTAAGATCTATGTTCATTTAAATCTTATGGTCACAATCATTGCTATGTGGGAGCATGTCAGTAAAAGAGAGTTCAAAGGTCAGGCTTCATTGACCCAAGAGAGAAAAGCCACTTGCCTAATAACCACACGTGCACACTTCTTACCCACAATGCACAGAGAGCTTTGTATTACTGTCATCGGTGCAACATTTTCAGACATCTCTGAGTTACTACAATGGTAGCTGATGCCGCTCTGTCATCTGTTCCTGCTTTAAAAGCTGCCTATTGTGGAGAGGGTGAAGAAGAAAGAGACACAATCCTCTTATTATCAAGCAAATAAATAGCAGCATATGGACTTGCCACTCACAATCCTTTCCCAGGCGTTTTATATTGGGCTTTGGGCGCAATTTCAGTGCAAAGCGCATTGAGACTTTAGCAGAAGAGTTGATGAGGTGAGGGATCGTTACCTTCTCAGGATTTTCTTTTGAAGCCTCCATTTCTCTGACCTCTAAAAATGGGAGAGAAGAAAAGCCATAAAACCTATTTTCCATTACGTCTCTTAAAAGTGGTGTCCGTAAGTGAAGGGATGGAGGGACGGATAGAGAAAGAAAAATTGGCTTCTGGATACCGTTAACATCACTCAAATGTCAATGCAAATAAGGTGATCTGGCTGCTCAGCACTACATTAGCCCCCAAACACAGAAAAACAACCAAGTTCTTTGTATCTTAGATGGTCTGGTGAATGTGTTTTTGCCCATATATCTCTTCTCCCTCTTAATTACAATGAGTTGGTGCCATAATAGGATTGTCAACTACCAAGGAGTGACAGCTTAAAAGAAACGCTTTCCAGTTGAAATGTGCCTTTGAGGGCCGATTTTCCAGAGCTTTCTTGCTTCACTTTAAAGCTCCATCCAATTCAGCAGCCCTTTCAGTGTAGCTGGGATACAAATCCATGCCACTGCAGCTATCACAGGCCCAGAATGAGCATATAAAAAGCTGCATTACATCTTGCTTCGTTTTTAAAGGTTCTTTTTGGCTTCTCATGTGCAGGGGCCTTCTATTGCACAAAGTGGCCCACTTTGGTCTGCCAAGTGTCTGTGTTACTGGGATTTGTCATAGGGAAGTCAAAGAATCGCTACGAAGACAATGCTAACGGCCACCATTTCACCGTGGCTCAGGCTCTCTATCTTATTTCAGAAACGCCATTGTCATGCTGCTGCCTGCCAAAAATGCTTACCCTAGGCCAGCTACCAATCAACCATCCGCAGGGGTGATTTTTTCAGTTAGCCATTGTGCTTTCAAGGTTCTTGACTATTACTCCATCTCTCCCTGCTATTTATTTTCCTGTTGCAGCTGACAGTTTGACAGATTCCAGGAGTGCTGGTGTTTCAGCCAGCATGTCTTGGAGGCAGTGGCAGCGGATGTAAGTGATAACCATCCCCAGCCAGGCAGGCTCACGCCATCCAGCACATCCACCCTCCTAGAGCCTTTCCACAAAAGGAACACATTTTGCAACCTTTCCCTCAGATGTTTCTTCACTTTCGTTAAAAAAAAGAAATAGTAGAAAAGAACACATTTTGGTGCTGTCTTAAGCAAACATGCAGATGATTTTCACTGGTTTACAAATAGATTAGGCCAAAGCAGAGACAGATGTATGGAGTAGAGGTAATACTAAAGATGCCCTATGGTCTTTCCTGGTGCCGACCACACAACTACACACAAGTGGAATTCCTGGAGGATAACAAAAAAAGGTGCATTAGTAAGTTTAGAAGACATCTTTCATCGGAGTTGTTTTATTTCATTGGACCCAGGCAAACTCCAGAAGGCTCAATAGTGAACTCAACCGTCCCAGCACTCATTTGACCACATACACTCATTACAATAACAACGAAACAAATGCTTTCTATTTGGAATAAAAGCTATAAATGATATGAATCACAGTTTACCCTACCACTGAAAAGGAGGAGGAGGCTGCTAGTGTCAAATACTGTTTGAGAGACTTGGCAAAAATCTAATTAAGGAAGAAAACAGTGCTTTGGGCATAATCTACAAGATGCGTACTGAACCAAAACCCATGTGACATATGTTTCAGTTTATGTCTTTCTACATAGTGCCTGCACAAACACAAAAAGGATTTGGGGGGAGAAAGTTCCCAGCACCTCATTCACCTCTCCTCACCTCTCGCTCCACTCCCTCCTCCCTATCCACAGGTCTGATAAAGCAGGGAGGCCCAGTGGCTTCACTGTGCTCCCCAACGAGCCAGACCTGGGAATGAGAGAGGAACTTGTAAAAAATAATCACGCTTTATGAGGGCCCCTCAAGAGGTCTGCTGAGGGAAAGGCCATTTCTGTCTTGCAGTTTTGCTTCGGTCTATTGGGTAACAGAAGAGTATAGTGCTCAGGCTACCAGAGATCACAGTCTAGTTGCACAGGGGAGACCAGAAACAAGGTATTCTACATAAACCTTTATTTTTCCTGTCAGTCTGCCTGTACGTTTGTTTTACAAATACTTTTGACACCTGCGTCAACCTAAAATCCCTTTTTGCAGGGAGAACTATTCCAAGCTGTAAGAAGAGGTATTTTGATATTACTTAATGCATTTTATTTTTTGCAAATAAATATTGACAGAAGTTAATTAAGGCTTTAAGATATGACAAAAATATACTTATACCATTTCTGCACCAGAATTTATTTTGTCATTAGAAAAATTGTAAATAATGTGCAGTAAATTTTCCACCAACTGTCACGGCGGTTTTTCCTTCACTAAGTTGACCTTGATCTTCTATATAAAGGGTTCTTTGTTGGGTGGTTGAGTTTATATAAACAGATTGTTTATTGAATGAAGGTTTCTTTGAATGAAGGTGTCACTATGTAAGAGATAAAGAGGTGGTTTAGGTTATTTTATTTTTATTTTATGAAACAAATCTTAAGTCTTTTAACAAAATCAAAACAAACTAAATGAACAGAAATGAAACACAATGACAGTTCATCATGTAAAGGACGACAAAATAAACAAGCATATTCTGTCTGCCTTTTTGTGGCGTTCACAAACTCTCAACAAGCCTGAAAAAAGCATAACCGGATTTGAAATGGACGAAACTTTCCTTTGAACAAATTGCTATTGGCAGCACATAACTTCTATCAATCCAAGCGGCATCATTTGCATTTGAAATAGACCTTATACACGCCCAATCAAGAACGATAAAGAGAGACAAAGGATGAAAGAGACAGGAGGGCAAAAATGAAAGGCAAGCCGCTGAAAGAAAAGACGAGCAAACAGAGAGGAGTTAGAAGGGAGAAGTACGTGAGGGAGCAGTAAACAAAGAGAGCAGCCAAAAGAGAGAGAGAGAGAGAAGAAAAAAATTGACTGTGTGGGTGAGTTTGCGGTGCTGAAGAAGAGCCAAACCCTCCGGCCCTCACCTCAGCCACATCTTCATAAGCTGCAGCGCCTCCCTCTCCCCAGTCCAGCCTCTGGCCCTGCAATAAATACATTTTCAATTACAAGCACAGGGGAACAAAAAGGAGGAGGAGGACGAGGAGGAGGAGGAGGAGGAGGAGGAGAGGAAGGAGGACCCTCAAAGAGTCTGAGTGAATCCCCTGGTTGACACCTCTGGCCACAAGGCTCAGGTGTGCTACAGCGGTGGGCCCCATCATCGGGCCCCGGCACACGCGTGCAGTCTAATCAATGGCTGGCTCTTTGCAGCCAGTCAGGCATTTAACGGCGCCAGGGTCTGAGTCCAACAGTGCACCAGCCAACACTTTGATGGAACACCTGCAGTGAAACGAGATCTTTACTGGACACGGTGCAACCCGAACACCACACAGATGGAGGGTTGTTGGACCAGCCACGGGGTAGCGGGCATGAGCGTGTGTTGGACTCCAGACATACCACCACCAGTGCCTTTGAAGATTATTATAGGTGGCTGTTGTCAAGGCTAATATAAGGTTTACGTCAGTGCCACTGGATGAGCGCACTGAAACCTCTGACACAGCCCATGCTATGCAGCCGGCCTATGGATATAGAATATCTGGGTGTATGTAACCTGCTTCAAAATCCAGATTTTCACACTACAGTCAGGATTGACTACTGACACTGTACTAGGTGCCTGATCAAATTGGCTGTGTGCATTATATTTATCCACCAGCCGTGACACTTTAAAGTATTGTTTTGTGTGTCATCATTGCAAAATGTGTTCCTGAAGACCTACTGTAGTGGGGACTGTTAGGTGTTTATATGTCTGTCTGTCTGTCTGTCTGTGGAAGAACGACGCTGGAAGTAGGGGGGTTGGAAATGGGGAGGGGACCATTTGCCCTCCACTTTATGCCACTGGCCCGATTTGGCATTGTGGCTGGTGGGATCCAATCGCAAGATGATGTCCAGTTCTTTGTGTAGTCATGTCCATGTTCCATTTACGCGTTAAACTCACTGATTGTCTAATCTTGGTGTTATAAACTGTAACATGTGAAGTTTGATTCATTTGATACAAATTATGTTAGGGCATTTTTATTTATTTTGATACAAATATGAACTGGTCTTACTGGGTAGAAAAACAAGACATCAGCTGTCTGCAAAAACACACAAAAAAAACAGTCTTGCTTATTTAGTACTTGATGACACAGCAAAGATGTGAGCGATAGCTCTAACTGCTGGCAGTTCATACCTGGAGGCAAAAACACAATATATTCAGCAAGTTTACCACTATATGTGGACAGGTCTGCAAACACCTACTGAACAGTGTTTGCTTTTGAACGACTTTGTACACAAAAATAGTTGGAAGTTCAAATGATAAGAGTTTAAAGTCTTTAAAACTAGGTTGCATCACACATAAGAAAATAAAATTCACAGATACTCTTTTCTTCAATCAAAAATGCAAGTTAAAAAAAAGAAATGTAGCTTGGGATATAATAATGCATCACACCCTACATGATATTGTGAGTTTTACATAACTCAGCTTATTCTTTTATGGTTGAAGCCTCAGCAGTTCTGGACACATTTCATAAAACCTGCTACACGGTGGTCGCCATTTCAAGTGTTTTCTTTTCTTCCCTATGTTCATCACTCATTGGCTATTGTTGGTCTGTTAACTGTTGTGCAAATATCAGACAGGTTTGGAGCTCTGATAGAGTCAGCAATTTGTTATGTGAACTATTTACATAAACAAATATTAGGTGCCAAACATCTGCAACATCCAGCACCCCAATTAAGAATCCTTCCAGAAAGGCAAAAGGCAGACATTACTTCAAACTTCTTGTGATATGTGCCTTCCATTAATTGAAACATAAAGTAAAGTAAGCAACTACAAATGAAGGGCTGCCTTAAATATTTCACATGAAACACAATCAATGGTGCGCCATCATTATACGATGCATTCCAACACACTCCATGGGAATGTTGGGTATCCCTGATGCAACACAATACACCAGTTGGCAGGTATTATAGCCACCAAATATGGGCTGTTGCAGAGAAGTCAGTGATGAATTTGTCGGCAGGTTTGTTTTTGGCAGCACAAAGCAGAGCGCCACCTCAGCTACACGAGCTGTCACTGTGCACCGCCCAGGGTCACGGTCTCTGTTCTGAGCACCATGACCGCTGCGGTAATTACCCAAATTGGTGAAGAAGAAAAAAAGCTTCAGCATTCCAGGAGTGTCACAGGGGCTGGGTTTGTGTGGCCAGAATGTGAGCTGGATTCTCTGATTCCAGAGTGGATGTGAAGGGATTTAAGCACACAGGAATTTTCCCCTCTCCTTATACTCTCCTGTCACCAACCCACCCATCACCCCACCCATCACTCCACCCACCCCTTGATCTGCCCCTGTTTCCCAACAGGGGAAGAGAAAGAGGGTGGGAGGGGAGAGACGCGCTGGAGGTCAAGAGAAGTATGTGGTCAGGCCTCCCTGGTCGGAATAGGTCAGTGGGTTGGGTGACCTCCAGGTCAGTCGATGTTGTCGTAGCTGCTGATACTGTAACAAGAGAATGAGGTGCTGTCTGGGGTCAGATCAACTTATTAACTAGTTATTAAATAATTGGTTTATGAAGATGTAATTGGCTTTAAACTGTCTTATGATTCAGTCATTGGCCTGAGAGCTGGTTATGTTTCACCTTTACTTTCCCAGCCTTCTGGCAGTAGCAGCAGCAGCAGCCAAGCATGCTCCCCAGAGACGATGGGCTTGCTAGCGTCATCCCAGCTAACGAGAACCACGCTTTTGCTGTTTCCACCAGGCCTGCCAACAGTTTCCAGACAGGGCCCCATTTCACGGCTGCCTGCTCAAGGTGTGGGACCAAACACGGGGGCCCATGGCTGGTTGGGGGCTGTGAAAGAGAAATAATGTGTTTGGATTTTCTGGCATGTAATGTGTGCATTTGTGTGTGTGCAAAAGTGTTCTACCTTATTAGACTGTTGTAGCTATAGTTTTGATGTGCATGAGAGGTAGTTGTATGGCTCATAGTAGAATTTCCATTTCATTTCCCTTTTATCCAATCAGCAGGCCTGGGGGCCTCCAGCCTAGTCAGGCAGGGGGTTGTGGGAAACGTGGTCTGACTGCGGGAGTTGATGTGATTTAGGCCTTGCTTGAAGGGAACACATGGCTATTTTGACAGACGCTGGCCTCCTGCTCAGACTGAGGTCTGCAATTACATAGGACGTAAACACGGTGCGCTGAAACCAGGCTGGAGAGCCGTGGGCCCCTGGGAACGGAAAACGTTGCACAGCTTTGCGGAGGCCGCAGAGGCCTTGGCAGGCGCCCACAGACGGCCATCGCGTGACTGTGGGAGAGGGATGACTCGTGCATAACGCCGGGGAACTACACTGGGAGAGATGGCTCTCTTAGAAACACCAAGAGAAACTACACATACATGAAAGGGATGTCTTGTGTAGTAATATCGGGCATTGGTGTACATATAAATGTGCATGTATGTCACTCAAACATGTAGACACAAATAATCTTGCTGCCACATGTTGTATCTGCACACTGGATACATTTGGATATATAGAGCACATGCAGATGATTCCCACACACATATTTTTCTCTCATCTCAAACAGGTCACATACACGCCTGTTAACCAACACAACTTTCTCTTTGCTCTCCCAGCAGCCTCACCTTTCTCCCTGTAAAACAGCTTAAAGTCTCCTTCTCTCATGCTTGTTCCCCCCCTTCTCCTCCCCCGGGGAGTGAAGGGGGGGTGGGGGTGCACCAGGGTCCGTGTTAAGTTTCCAACCCAGAGAGGAAGCTCTACTGGGCCTAAAACAATTACCCATTTAAGTGTGCTAAATCAACTTGCATTGCGGAAACAATGCGGCGACTGCCACTGTTATTTACTGTAATGAACTGGGCCCCATTGTGAGCATGGCGCTCTTTGGGGACCTCTCATTGAGCCAGGCTGAATGCAACAAGCCCTGAATGGATGTCAGGCTACATAAAGGTTTTTGAGCAACAGTGAGTGTTTCCTTCTGAATAAAAAGAGTGGCGGTAAGATCATATTTACCCACCATTCAGCCTGCTTTATGTACGCCCATCGGCCACATCCTATTCGGATAAATCAGGGACAGAGGGAGCGGCCGGCAGACGAGAGTTTATTTTCCACAGTCAATTCAGAGCGGGACCTGACACAAGCATGGGAAAGCAAATAACCCGGATTAGGCTTCTTCAAAGGCCTGGCCCTGTGAAAGATGGGAGCAGGAGGAGCAGACAAAGGTGGGAGTTAGCGACACACACACACACACACACACACACACACACACGCACACACACACACACACACACACACGCACACACACACACACACACACACACACACACTGTTATGACAGTACGACACACACGCAGTAAATTGAGGATATGGGTTTGTTTGGCTGTTTTTGAGTTTTTCTAAGACGGAGGATCAGGCACATGAGAAAGAAGAAGCTGGGTGTGTGTGAGGGTTTGAGGAGGGGCGAGATGGGGGTAGCGTGAGGATTGCATGTTGAGGCATCTACTCAGCAGGATCAGACTTCACCTCACCTGCTTGGTGTAACGCTCAGCCAAGCCAAGCCAGGCTTGCCAGGTTACCACTGCCAGGGATTGTGTGTGTACACGTGCATTTGTGTGTGGAAACTTCTCATCCAATCTTTGAGTGCAATTTAAGTTCAACCGAGGATGTCTGCGTTTCATTAAAACCATCAGGGTAAGCTTGCAGACAAACATGGATCATTATGGAGCTAGTTTCCCCTGAAACGTGAGGGAATTTGACTGCTGCAGCTTTGAAGAGCTCACTGAGACTCTCCACAGCAATTTATAATGTACACACGCTTTAGCAGCACACGCCATACATTACTCCACCAAACCACAACAATATTAATGGTGCAGTAGACTAATTTCTCAGTGATGGGGCAGTTAAGATTGTCAGTGTTCCCCTGACATGAAATCATATTACACACATGTGCTACATACCTCTGTACACAGTCTTTAGTGCTGACATGACTTGCTCTCAAAGACAACCCTATTCAACAGCAGGAATGTTCACAGTTGTGTGTGTGTGTGTCTATGTGTGTGTGTCTGTGCGTGTGTGTGTGTGTGTGTGCGCGTGATGGGGGGGGGGGGCTTCAGAGCTATTTCCTCCCCTCTCCATGCTTCAGTTCATTTTTCCTTCCCTCACTCTCTTACTTTTCATATTAAAATACTCACCCCTTCTTTCCCAAGAGTCATGGTAGCCTCCCAAATGTACACACACACACACACACACACACACACACACACACACACTCACTCACTCACACAGACAGAGGCATGTAGAAGACATAAACACCCACACACACACACTTACACATGCAGGCACACAGCACTCTCCCTCAGGCGGTCTGGCTGTAAGATGATACCTCGTCTCGGAGCATTTCACACATGCCTTCCTGGACAGTTCCCACACTCCCGGCCGCCTCAGCCTGTCTGACCTTTGCCAAGCCCGCCACCCTCCCCACTGCCCCCCTGAGCCTCCTTCCTCCTTCCCCAGCCCTCCCTCCTTCTCCTCATCTTCTCCCAGGGCCTGCGGTTTGGACAGCTGCGGCCAAGCTGGCTGCTCGGCTTGTGGAAAACATCCGCCACACATGGAGGACTGCACTGATCCTTCTTGGCCTCCGCTGGCTTCCTTGGTGACTGGTTGCCTGTTTCCCAATCGCACCAACACATTATTTGACCCATCCACCATTACTTACGTCCCTACACCCCACCCAACTACAAGACCTCACCCACCAAAAATAATGTGTATAATTTTAAGGGCATTTTTAATGTTTTAGCTGAGAGCAGCAGGAAAGCTGTGAGGACAGATGAGAAAGACGTCATGTGACATAAAGTTGCTTTGTTGTTGAGGTTAGATGGGTTGCACATCACGCCACTAGGACTACTAGCATGACCCCATATCTTTAAATTAACATTTATTCAGACAATAAAAGATGGATGATCACATTCATGCTTTTCAAGAAATAATAAAAAATAAATTGCATTTACAGTATTTTTCTTTCCAGGTGAAGGAGTTCCTCTTTTTTGATCGCGAGGCCGCATCTATAACTTTCAATATATTAAGTATGATGATAACCTGATGTGATCTTGACTTGTTTGCCAAAGCGAAGTACTTCCTTTAGGAGTAGTTTCATAATCAATTAATCATTCTTTTATTCTATTAAATTGTAGTGAACTTTTGAAAACTTGTGTTTTGTGTGTTGTGACTTGATTAAAATAAAATTAGCTCCTCAGACTTGTTACAAGACTAAAAGTCTTGTTAGGATGGATATTTTTTGCAGTGCAGGCCTAATCCCCTGCAGCATGGCTCCAATTTAAGCCCTCCCTACCGACATAGTGTGGTACATAAACAGGCCCGGGTTACAGCCCCCCCTTCAACACACACACACGCACGCACACACTCCGACATCCTCAACATATGAGACTGATTTGTTTTTTAGATCTGGACTCTGCTTGGAGCTTTCTTTTGTATGTGTGCACCACACACACACACACGCACACACACACACACACACACACACACACACACACACACACACACACACACACACACACACACACACACACACACTTCTACTTACTGTAGTACATGTGTGCTCGAATGAGTGCGGTAGACTAAATCACACTGAGGAAATGTACAGTATAGTGATGGAGCTGTAGAAAGGCTTACTCACAGACAGACAGACAGACAGACAGACAGACACACACGCACACGCACACGCACACACACGCACACACACAGTCTGTTTTCTGCTCTAACTCCCTCTCTGAACTCCCTCTCTGATTGTATTGCTGGCGACATTCTCTTTGTTGCACATACAAACACAGTCAAGTCTTTCCTCCAGTTTCCTCACCTTCCCTTCTTCACACAGGGATGAAAAATGAAGTGTGATGAATAGAGGGAATGGTGTAAGATGGTGGATTACACCCCTGGCTGGAATTTTGAAGGGAGTAGCTTTACTGTAAAGACAGAAAAATACAATCTTGATGGTGTTGCGGAGACCTTGCATCACATTTCCCCTCAGTTTGAGACAGGATTATGGTAGGGAACCAGAGTCTTGGCAAGGTGCTCGAAGCCTGACCTGAGAATGAGAGGATTCCTCCGTGTTTGTGGTTCAATTCCGCCATGGTGTACACACACTCTCTCAAACAAACACACGCTAGTCTCTTAGCTGCTAGTATATTCACACTCAATGTCTCACACCAAATGGAGGAGAGCAGGAAGAATGTTTCCGCTAGTGTGAATTTTAGACTCATTACTAGTGTATTTTTTTAATCAGTTATCAGATTGTGCATAGACAGTTCATGATGCTGCAGAGAAGTGGGGTACATTTAAATACTTTTAAGATCTTGGGGCAAAAGTCTAAATATTCTCACCATCCCATACAGCAAAAACTGAACATAAAATCAAAACATACCATGTTGGGGAAAGTACAGAAGAAAACGACAACTGCATATCAAAACTTGTGAACTTGAATGTTCAAAATACCTAAACTCTGGTTTCAAAGCAACACGAGTCAGCTAGCAGAGCTCCACAGAGGGTAAATCACATGTCCTGAACTGCAGGTGGGTGAATGAAAGACAACCATGGGTCCAATAGGACATTAAAAAAAAAAAAAAAAAAAAAAAAACACATTGAAATGCCAAATGATATGACAGCTATATTTAGTGTGTGGGCTGCAAATACTGCTAACTGGCCTCAAATGAATACAAACCATCTTTAAAACAGTTTGTAATTCAGGAAAAACCTAATTGAATAAGATTCCTGTAAATAAACCTCTTGGAAAGCAGAAGAAGAGGAAACAAGTGATTCATAACCATGGTTCCTCCTCTGTATTTTATTTTTATCATTATGAAGGGGATGATATGTCAATAGCATTTTGGAAAAACTGAAGACTGTTTCATTTCAGTACTTAAAAACAGATTTAAATCACTGTCTTCAAACATATGATTGGGGGTGGGGGGGCATGGTAGCATTTACGGCAATAAAAAAACTGCACACCCACTTTCAGACTGCATCCCCACAATTCACACATATACACTCACACACAGACACCCACATAAACATTCAATTCTCTGCCCATCCTTTTGCCCTCCTCCTCCTCCTCCTACTCCTCCTCCTCCTCCTCCTCCTCACTACTTCCATCCATCCACCCGTCTCCCACGAGGAGCTCTTGCTCCAAGGCTGCGGTGCAAGCGCTCATAAAAAAGAAAAGAAATCGCTCGCCCCGATGATGGAAAAACCGGCACCAAAAAAAAAGCGAGAGAAGAAATGTAGTAGGAAAAAAGTGTTAAGTTGAAAAGCGAGCATTTTCTCTCGCTCTGAGCTCTTGGTCCAGGCTCAGAGCATCCCTGGATGCCAGAGTCTTTCATCATTTGGCAGCCTGGCTCTGCAGTTCAGTTTTACCTCCTGGCTGGAGGCAAGCAAAGCACCACTCGCTCCTCACACAGCAAGCAAGAAAAGTAGAGAGAGGGAGATGAAGACAAAGGAAGAGAAAGAGAGAAAGAGAAAAGCAGTCTTTCATGCAAAAACAACCTCTGGAGTCATCCATGGCCACGTATGGGCCTGTCTTTTTATTTTGTTCTCCTCCCTCTGCTCCTCCATCTCTCTTCTCTGTTTACTTCATTTTTTCTGATGTGCTTTAGCTCCAGAAGTAAAATGCTTGTCATTATATAATCTGCAGCAGCGGATAGCTCCCAGTGATGGAGATGTTGAAAGCAAAGTGGGGGAGATGTGTGCTAGCGAGGCAGAACAGAGTGACCTCTGATGTCCTACTCTCCTTTTTGGAGTCTTGCTGGTATCATTGCTGAAATACCAAAAACAGCCGTTTTGTAGGCGGTTTCAAAGTACACCTGTCATCCTATTTTGCCTGTTTTGGCTCTCTAAAACCAAAATTCAACACCGATACTCCAGGCTGTTTTATCCCTTCTTATCTCAATACTTCTATTAGTTACAAAACCCAGAACCCAGAACCCAGAACAGAACTGAGTGTGAACTCAGTTCTGCTCAAACCAGTATAACTACAATTTTGAAGGCAACCACAAATCCTATAAATAAATCAATTCATTTTAGTACAATGATTGAGAAGTAAATAAAACATATACATAATTACACAATTGCAGGATGGAAACCATGGGCAAGGAAATAAGATCACAACCTCCCGCCAAGCGAGTAAACGGCACCAACAGCGCTGAACAGTCTTTAAATGCTCTCCACCGCTGAGAGTGAACATAGGTTCCCACAGGGCTGGATAAAGCACCCCTACCATATGCATTCTTTCACCATGGATATGCCACCATGAACAAGACACTTGGGCATGTCAGGCCAGGCTGAGAGGAAGACTGATGTGCCTCATCATTAAGGCTGATGGCCTTCCCCTGCGGCGAGATGTATGTTCCTACTGTGGCGGCCCAGCGGGACTTCAGTGGCACCCCGCTAAGAGTTCTGGGAGCAAAGGCATCTGGTGGAAAACTTCTTCCTCCCACTCAGATTCATGGGGCCAAATAGGAAAATATACAGATACCCAAACACACACATATAGTCTTAAGTTTATTTGCAAAGATGAACATTTTAAAACACACACTCATATAAATGCAGACACATACACAAAAGCCTGGCGCAAAACGGGTGCAAACTGACCCCCGGGGAGCCTGCCCGCCGCCCACGGCCCCTGCTGAGCTTGCCCAGTGGGAGCTCTGGGGCTAGCTGCTAGCAGCACAGCGGGGTGTCTGGGAGATATGGTCCTGGAGACTATAAGGCTAGGAGTTGTGTGTCGACCATGGAGGCCTTTTCCCTCAGACAGACCGCAAAGACAGAATGTTTCACAGGGCCGGGCATATGCTCTTAGACATGGATGATTGTGTCGATTCCTTTGCAATCTCTGTTCCCATGGCCTTAACATGAAGGGTCCTGAGAAATGATTTCAGAGCGCTTAATCATCGTTTTCATCGTTAAAGGCCCATGAAAAATTCAACATTGAATACACTTTATATGTGTCTGAGAGGGACACATATGTCATCTCTGATAAGAGTTTAGATAATACGTTTCGTTGCACAAAGTATGTGGTTGCAAGGGTCAACCTAAGTTTTACATTTCAACATTTCTGGCACCTAAGAATATTATAATCTTCCCAATCAATAAAAGCAGTCAATTCTAGACCTTTTTTAAAACTTCAAATAAAGAGAATATAGTATGAGCAGCAAGAGTTATATGAGTTGGATTCTTCCTGGAGATCTTTGATATAAAAAGAAAACTAGAACTATCTGTTTGTTTTTAATCTCAGCTCCCACTTCTCTAGCAGTAGCCTGTGGCAGCTGTTATGTAGAGGTGTGACCAGAAGGTCGGTAGTTTGTATCAGCAGACTCTTTCGGAAAAAGATAAGTGATTAAGGGAAACTTTACTCTTCCTCATTAACTACCATCAGGGTGTCCTTGGCAAAGTGCCTTGGGAACTTTACCCCCAGTTGCTGCCGTGTAGCTACTGAGTTATTAAAAATAGAGGACAGTTGTTTTAATGGGCAGCTTCCACATGTGAATGTGTTTAAAGCAGCAACTTTATATGTGTTAAATCTAACTTCCTGTACTATGTAAACACTAAAGACTAGTTTATGGGAGATTTTATGAATTTGACAGCTCCATTTATTTTGTGTGGTCTGAACATGAAGACATTTACCTATGTGAAGCTTGCTAGAGGAAACTGAACTAATAAAAACTGCATTGCAATAAAACCAATTTGATGACTTTTGAAGTCAGCCATTAAGTTAACACAATTCTGAATCAAACACAAATTGTGGTTTTATATTATATTATTTTATTATTATTAATAATAATAATAATAATAATAATAATAATAATAATAATAATAATAATACATTTTACTTGTGTAGCGCTTTTCTAGAAGCTCAAAGACGCTTGACAGAGTGAATAATAAATAATAAATGAATAAACGAACCGTAGGTTACCGTACGGTAGAGATACCGTAGTTCCTTTCTCCCTGCAGCGGTCAGACTGTACAAACACCACGGCCCCTGGTAGACCACCACACCAAGAACAGACTATTCCACCAATATTGTGCAATTATCACTGCCATGTGCAATATTCACTTTAACAACTTTTTATCAACGACTCTGTACTTATACTACTGTTACTCTATTTTATTCTATTTAATTGTGTACTTGCCACTTTATTTTCTTGTTCTTTTGCTGTAACAAAGTAAATTTCCCCGTTGTGGCACTAATAAAGGATTTCTGATTCTGATTCTGAACAAAAAACTTTATGATGATAATGAGCTGTAGCAGGACAATCAGAATGAACTGGAAGCCAATGAAAAAGTGTTTAATCACAAGGCCTGATGAAAATCAAAGGCCAGTCTATTTTGTCACATTATGTAACCACTTGATATAAACAGTTTTCTACATCTCCATTATAAAAAGCATAGACACTGACATCAGTGTGAGTCATACACAAGGCAACCTCTGTAGAGAGGAACCAGAAATTAAGGAGTTTTGACAAAGCTGGAAAGAAGAACAAACTTTTTTTGCGCACTAAAAGAGTTTCAGATATTTGCATGCCATCATACTAACTTTGTCAAACCTCTCAAGCGTACACCAACAGCCACAAGCTGATAAGTTAGTGATCGACCACATACTATCTATCACTGATGTCTGTTGACCTCTAGGGTCCTTGTTGCCTGTGTCACATCACAGAGAGGATTGGCTGGTGATTGATGATCCATCTCATCATGGCCACAGTTACCTGCCACAGCTCAGAGAGGACAAAACCTTTGGGCTGGGCCAGAACTAACTTAATTCTTGTCATCCGCCCCTTTGCAAGGTATGGGAAAAATGGCCTGGACTGAAGAGTTTGGGAGATGAGAGAAGTGGGACTTGAATGGAGCCAAAAGGAGAAAAGGACTGAAAGGAAAAGGAACTCTGTCAATGGGAAGGGGGCAGGAGAGGCTGAATGCACCATTCCCTGGTCTACAGTGTTGATATTTCCCTCAATGGTCTCTTCTAAAGTGAGCGTTTTAAGCTACCCCGACACACTAAATTTGCCCTTTGTGCACGGAGAGGCCCCTAGCTGTCGTGATGCAAGGTGAGGAGGCACTGGGGGCAGATGGAACCTGCTTGTCACCTCAATGGTCTCTATTCTCCCCCCTGTATGCCCTCCCTGGCCCGCCCCGCCCATCGCCACCATTCACCCAGCGCATCAGTGGGAACGTCCAGGGACCCTGCGCTTTGGGACGGCCCCATATAATGAGCCCCTCTGGATGGCTTGAATGTGGCGCCATTGTTCTACCCGGGGCCATTAAACCACCTCCTGGGCAAACAAGAGCGTCCCTCTTCCTTTATGGGGCCCAAGAAGGCAACAAAGAGAGGAGTCATTGAGACACAGAGGGGCCGCCCTTTGTTTGGTGTCCTTTTTGCTGCTCCTCAATGCCTGGGCTGGGAAGGGGAGGCTCATGTTGGTCTTTAGCGCTCCTCATATCACCACAATCCCTTGTTTGGCCAAAGTGGAGATGTGAACTTAATTGACTTGAGTGGCCCCAGTGCACCATGTAGCAAATAACCTGGAGGAGATACAGAGAAGGTATTGTGCATCTGAAAGTGTTTTTGGCTGTCCTAACAGTGGTGAAAACCTGTGAGGAAATTTTACAACCCCTGCGATCCCAGCTAATGAAACCCTGGAGAATTTCATATCACCTGATTTCAACTGTGAACTGCAGGTGATAACAGCATTGTAGAGAGATGACCTGCTGAACAAGATCACAAGACTATTGTGCAGTGATCTGCTATGAATACCAGAGTGTTCAAATATTTTGACACGTAATTACTGTAAATTCCTTCTCCAGTGAGTTCAACTAGAAACTGTAAATCCTTTTACATACCAGTGGTAATGAAATCACTCAGGCCTACCTCACATGACAGACCATTACTACTGTAACTACTTACTTATAGACCTAAATAGAAAGTTTATTGAATGACTGACTGCTTCTGCTGAGGATTTTTCAATGGATGACATAATGGGAGACACTTATGACGTTTCAGATGCCTTCCCTGAGTTAAAGTCCTTTGAATGTTCTGAGTTTAAGGGTTGCAGGCCAATGTCAGGTTGCACCATCATTCACATCTAAACAGGCCCTGACCTGAACATTTCCACTGGCCTCCACCCAGGGCAGTGAGGCTGATTAGCTGAGGGCAGGTGCTGAGCGCCGGGCTCCTGAGGAGAGGTTAAGGAGAGTAGTCAACACCTCCCTGTGTGCTGCTGACTGGCTTGCTGCCACCATGTCATCCATCCTGTAGTCTAATCGAGTTATCATATCAACAAATCTCCCATCAGGGGCCCCACAGCTGACACTACCAGAAAGGAAACCCAGAGGGGGCCGACAAATTTCTAGCAGCAGGACGCTGGGGAAAGGAGCCGGCCTGCCAGCCAGCAATGAAAAGTACCTGCAGCCTCCGGTCAAGCTCCCCTCTGGGGAAGACACTCATGCTGGGCGCCACGCTGAGGCGGTTATTCGATTAGGCTGCGTGCTATGTGGGCAACTCCATTCTGCAGCCCCGTGGCCGAGTGAACCACCCACTGGGAAAACTGTTCAAGTTACCATGGGGAGGGAAAGAAAACAGTCTGGGATAAAAAGCATCTAATCGGTTAGAAAACCTACAATATGAAAGTTACGGCTGCTGTGGATCAAAGATGTGCAGTGGGAGCATGGATTATTAAAATATGTCTTTCCGCTTTTTAGGAATCCTTGTTAAATCTTAAAACATCTAAATCTAATGTTAACTAGATTTGGGTTGTTTTTCTGGTTGACAAGGCAACTCTCAAACAAAATAAAGTGAGTGCATCACATCAAAAGACGAAGGTTTTAAAACAGGACCACATAGTTGAAGTTGGCCCGAAAGTTGACCTGTCACTCCATTGCTACCTGCTGCTATGGCACAAAGGAACCCCTTGGCGAGCTGCGTCAGGAAGAAAAGACAGGCAAAGAATGAGTCAGCTCGGGCTCCACATAGAAGAAGACCCTCGTCTATCCCCCATGACCACTCTGTCATCCATGAATACTATTTACGCCACGGGAAGTCTTTTCTCTAATAGACCCCCTGGTTGCTTCTTCTTCGCCTCGCGCTCTCGCCACATTCACAGGGACCCCTCTTGTCTTCTGTGTTCTGCCTCATCCTTTTCTCTCTCTCTTTCCCTTTTTTTACAGGCTAAATCAAGAGAGATGCTCCCCAAGCATTGCAAATTGATTATGGCGGTGAACATTTATTACATGATGGCTGGGGGTCTGCTGGGAGATGCAAGAGAGAAGGAACGTGCTGGGGAGAGGAATGTGGGCTCATCTTCGGGGTCATCATTATGATCACACACTTTGTCACTGTCACAGGGAACGACTACTGCACACGTGTTTCATAGAGGAGCCGTTTGAAAACTAGGACAAACTATAAAGATAACTGAATCCTGTCTCATTAGGCGCACAGATTTAATTTCATTGCACCTGAGTGAAAACCTTTGTGATTTTAATACTTTAACTTTAGCTGAAGGATTACAAAGCTCTCTGTGAGCTAAGCAAACACGAGCAGGAAACACTTTTTACAGGCCAAATAATATTTCCCATTTACAATTTGTATTTGTAAAACAAGTAACATAGGGAGCCCCTCACAATTAAGAAAAGGCGGGTTTTTAGAGCATCATGAATTTCAGACTATGAAACATAAGATGTCTTTTACTTTTGAGTGAGAGTCTATTGACTTTTGATATCTATCAAACTAATAAATAAATACTTCAGAATACACTCACATATATTGCGATGTTTATCTTTCATTTCAAGTTCACTCACTATGACCAATGCTCGGCCCTAATAGTTCATTCTACAAACATTTCTCAGCTCAGTGTTCACTATTATGAACAGTCATTCTACACAAAATACATATATTTGTATAACCAGACACATGAACAGATGACTCCATGCTCTAAACACAATGAACAGAACAGAAATGTAACTTCTAAGCAAACACAACAAGTTTGTAAGTTGACACTTTGAATATTCTATGGTGGCTTATTGTATCTTATCTTAACACTTCTCCAACCCAATTAGCCTAAACTAAAGCACTTTAATTGATTTCACAAAGACACACAAATGACATGTCTCGATTTATATACAAAAACACTGAAAACAAACACCTGCCAACACAGGGAAAAAAAATCAAGTATATAGTCGACCCGATTAGACAGCCGATTTAGCTGCATTGCCTTTTTTAAAAATTTTTAACCATATAACCAATCACAACAAAGAGATGGATTACAAGCTAGGAAGCCGGTTCTGAGTTTTGTCTTCTAAAGTTAAAATCATATTTTTATCTACACTGATTTCATACATGGCCTCTCCAGAATCCAATTGACGGAAATCCCTTGTAGTGACGGATAACTTTAATCCCTGCAATTGAACATACAGCGTCACACCTTTTAAAAAACTATTACAATGATTCAAACATGCAAAGTGATCAAGCTAATGACAAAAGCAGTTAGTTTAAGCACCTGAGAAATTGACATGTAGATATTGAAGTTTTTATCTTCACACATGAAGATTGAACGCAGTTAATCCTTCAACAAATATCAGTGTTGATCAAACTGATGGAAAATGTAGGGGTTCAACACAATAACCTTAGAAATATGAAAAACATAATGCAATCCTATACAACAGCCATGCAATATTGTACGTTTATGAAGAATATAATGTTCCTTCTTTGTTAAAACTGCCTCAAAAAAAAGCATTGAGAGAATCTGTGATAAGAGTTTAGGAATTATTTGTGGGTCTGACTTGAATTATAATGTAATCTGTTGTCATTATCTTCTAAAGAACAATTCTACAACTTGTGTTTTTGATCATATTGATCGTATTTAACCATATATTCTACAATGAACTGTCTTCTTGCTGTCTCCCTAGTGAGTAGTTTGACTACTGCAAATGAAATAATGTCATCATTGGTTGTTTCACCTGATATTTTTCATGACATCTTTGTGAGTCTCTGTAGAGAAACTTCAGACGGCGTAGGTGGAGAACAGCAGTATTCTCCAGAGGTTTTCAAGTCATTTGGTTTTCTGAAGTTTCTGCTCATGAGCAGAAATTGGTCAGTGTAACTGCCACTTTAAAGTGGTTGTCAGCAAGATTATTTCCCCCAAAAGTTTTAGTGACTGTACAGACTGAATAATTGCTGTGCAGCATCATTAAATGGATCTTGCAAAATGGGCATTAATTTACATGAAAATATCACAGGATTATTACTTTAATGCCGAATTAGAATAATCTTCTGATGCAGTTTAACATAAACACATACTGTACTGTGGCTGCATTTCCATGCAACACTCATGCATTATGACACAGGGGAATCTACACAAAGACACAAACATAGAGGCATAGACACCCTTCCTACAGTATGCACTTTACAGTAAGACATATGCACCCTGCTGCAGACACGTTATCACAAAGCAATCTGCTGATGAACGAATACACAAAGACTTTGCCTTGACTGGCTTGTAACCTAGTCTCCAGGTCAAGTGAATGATCATTTAACAACTCACCCTCCATAAGTAGCTTTGGGTAATAAAATCACTTGAATGTTTACATTAAACACACAAAAACACAAACTCTTGATCCTGTCACAACCCAGTTCTACCTATAGACACAGCACCAGTGAGAGAGGGATAGATTTTTTAGGGTGACCTCTATTGCGGCCGGCTTTAATCCTGGCCGCGGCACCTTCCAGTGGGACAAAGGGATTGTGAGCGGCAGGAAGCCAGTCCTCAGTTCTCCCAACGCTCCACACAAAGCCGCTGCCGCCGGGTTATGATTAGAACATCAGTGTGGCCCGCAGAGCTCTCACTGGGAAGCATGCAAGCTTAGACCCACGCCAAGCCAGGGCTCTGCCAGCACTTTGAAGAATAGAGAGTGGGTGAAAGAGAGGGCCACAATGAATACCTAAAACCCCCCATTCAGGCAGACCTTGAGAAGCACAGGTTGCCTCAGTGGTCGGTCCTTCTCTGTTCTCTCTCTCCTTCTGTTCCCTTCTTCACCTTGGGCTGAGAATTTGCTGAGGTCTGCGGGTTCTTCAGAGACCTCTTAGAAAGGGAAAGAAGGACAACAAGACGGGGGGCAGGACTCTCACAGAATAGCTTCGTCAAAACTGGCGTCGCCCAGACCTGGTCCAAGATGCTCTCGCTGCTCCACTAATAGCCTGCATCAGCAAAAAGACAAAAGGAACTCTGCAATTATTAGATTTAAGGGCTGGCTGCAGTGAATGGGGAAGTCCAAATTAAGTCATTGTACGTTGATGGAAGAGTTGGGGGTTAGCTGAGGTTCAGTTCCAGACCAATACCCGGGCCTGAAATAATTAACCAGAAACAGCTATTAATCTTGGCCAATGACAGTGTCAGAAACAATGGGGACTGACCAATCATTGATGGTAATATCCACTCTCGGCCCTCAGACCTTGGCTCACAGCTGTGGGACCATCCCAGACACAAGGGGGGAGGAGCTGTAGTAGTTTAGCTACAATATATCAACTTCACTGACTACAGTGATGGATGAATTGGAGTTCTATGAGGATAGTGATTGAAAAACAAACCTCACAAAGCCAGTGGGAAAGACTTTACTTCTCTACTTTTTGCTGACAATGCAATTTCCTTGTTTTTGTAAAACATGACAATGACAAAAGTAAAAATAATATTCAATGACTCACAAAAATAGCTCAAAGTATTTGAAATGTTTTAATCTACCAGGTTGCATTATTGTATATCTTTTTCCCCACAATAATCCAGATTAGGCCGTTCATATGAAAGATACCTGGTAAAATAGAATAAATTACTATAATGCAGTAGCATAGTCATTAGCTAATGATGAGTGAGGTAACTAGCTGCACTAAAACTACTATAACAGTTTACATTGGAGGTGAGCATCCGTTCTGGGGGGGATGCTATTCTCAGAAGATCCCAAAAAAGACTGTAACGCTAAAATGGACAACTGTAAGAAAAATAAGTTTGGGTTCAGGTATCGCTGAGCTGCTCTGGTAAAGGAAGTTCAACAAGAAAATAGAAAAGATGGTTAAAAATAGCAGCAGCAGCATGGTGTCAAAATCCAGTCGTGACACATGAAAGCAACTCCACACTCTCCAAGCTGAGTTTATTCATTCACACATAATTATGAAAACATACATGTCTGAATTTGCTCCTCTCTAATATCCATGCAAATAGCCTTAAACAAGTCATGAGAAGCCACAATAGATAAAGTGTTAACTGCAGCATGGACGGAAAACCTTTTCACACATTCAGATTCAAACCACATGAATGTGAGGGAACCAGTGTCATTTATTTTTCAGTGCATTGCTTTAACAGAGTATTGTAGCTGATGGCTCACTTTGTTCAAAAAGCACTGCAAACTTTGCTAAAGAAAAAGAAATGTTGTAATGCTACAATACTTTTCATTTCAACTAACGTATGATATATATATATATATATATATATATATATATATATATATATATATATATAACATATGTATTCATTTATTTACCTTTTGATTCAAGACGGATACTAGTGAAAGTGTCAATCCTTACAAAGAAGTCAACAGTGCTGTACCACACAAGAACATTTATTAGGTTTATTGGGTTTGTTTGGGCCTTGTATAATGAGCATTTTGACGTCAAGTTGAGGAAGTGATCGTTAAAACTTACAGGCCTTTTAACTGTCCAGATACTCATTAAAATGTAACATCCCCCCCCTATTTATTATACTTTATCTTATGTTATCTCCATTATATTTCACTTATTTTATTCTTACTTTTCCGACATGTATTTACTTACATTTACTTTAGATATTGTATATTTGTCTTTCTCATTATGAATGAGACTCCTGATTAGGCGGGTGGGGAGAGGGTGTCCTCTGGTGTGGGTGGGAGTGAGGTTTGTGGGGTTTGCAATAGATAGCTAAAGAACACTGTTAACACTACAGCCAATTGTGCACGTTCTTAATTTGCAAAAACCAATAAAGAGATTTTCAGAAAAAAAAGTTCAACATTTGTGTGACCCTTTTTTCATCTCGACATACAGTTGTTGTAGTATTTGAATGAGAAGTTGTAAGATATCATTAAATGTGAGTGAACTACAGCCACATCTGACACGCTTAAACCATATGGCAGAGACTGATGGAGGACCAGGAGGGAGAATGGAGGTATTCCGAGAGACATGAGTCTATGGGAGTCAGTTGTGGGGAGGTGAGGTGGGGTGGTGGTACAGTATGTGGCAGACCCCTGGCACACACGCCAGCTCCACTTTCCACGCTGCTCACTCTCCTGATGATGGGCTCCCCCGGTGCCTCTGCCCTCCTCCCAGCACCGCTTTGTGTGCCCGCATAATCTCCAAGCAAAAGAGGCGACGCAGGTGGTCCCATCCCAGTGAAGGCTCTCTTTTTCTCTCACCCTCTGCCTGTTCTTGTCTCTCTTCCCTGGCTGCCTACATCCTCTCCCTCTTCAGTCCCTGGCGTGGCGACACAAAGAGACACCTCCCTGGCAGAGATAAACCTATTTTAGAGATGCCGAGGGGGAACCTGACGCTCCCCGCCTCTCCTCCCCTTGTTCCCTTCATCTTTCTCTCTTGCTCTTTCTCCCAGGGAGAGCTGTGCTGGGCTGGGCTTCAAGCACCATTAGCGCCTCAGTGGTGTGCATATTCTTGTGTTTATGTGCGTTTGTCATTTTGTGTGTTTGTGTGTGTGTGTGTGTGTGTGTGTGTGTTGAGGAGGTTCAAAGAGTTCCGCCTCTATAGTTCACCAGTCGACCTGATCCATGGGGGACGGAGGAGGCAGGAGGGGGGCAGCAAGGGACACTTTTAGGGTTTCAGGGCGAGTTGCCCAGGTTAGTACAGAGGTTTCCCCTCAATCTGCAGGACGGTCCCAAGCAGGTGATTCATGGTATTCAGAGATGAGTGTGTGATGCTTTCCAGTGAGGAATTTTTGATCACAAAGATAAAGGCATAAATCATCTAAGAGGGATGAACATGTAACTCATCCTCAAGTAGAATGCCTGTCTTATGCTCAAAGTAGTCGAGCAGTCCAACAATGTACCAAATCCTTGAAAAATGTACGTCCAAACTCATTGCAAGGGTCGAATGTTTGAAAATAGTTAATGTGATTTAATTTAGGTGGTTCGCAAACAAAGGATGGGCATTGTTAGGAAACTCAAATTGTGTTTTTTTTTTTGCCATCAGCACATTCTATTATATGGCTACAGTAACTTAAATGAAAGGTTTGGAAACGACCTTAAATATCTGATAAAAGAGACTAAATGCCTTCTGTAATAAAAGAGATATTGACACCTCGTTTAAGCCACTTGCATACTTTTCTTCTTGTACCATCCCACCTTGTTTCTTCGCCTCAAACAGTCTCACTGGAGTTCATTACAACAGAAAGGACAACTAACCCTCCATCACTGCGTAAGGAGTAATTACCTACTTCAAGATACAAGGACAAAGTCCATATCACTCAGTGGGAAAACACTAACATGGTTTCTCTTTTGCCCTGACATCATTGTTATCACTTCCACTTCCCCTTCAAACAAATCAGACATGGAAAATTGTCTGGTATTCCCCCCTGGGCGCTCCCAATCACGGCATCAAAGGCATGACGCAAGGCCGGGACAAAATGGAAGCCATTATGGCTAATTAGCTGCTGCCCTTTAAGGAACAGGGACCTGCCTGCTGTCGGGGCTCTGAGTGTGTGTCAGAGCAAATGCCACTGACAGCTCCCACGCTACAGAGGAGACGGAGGGAGGGAGGGAAGGGTGAGAGAAGAGAGCGAGCGAGAGAGGGGTGGGGGGAAGAGGTAAAAGAAAAAAAGGAGGATGAGGCGGATTGAATTAGCTGTAAGGCATGCATTCAATTTCTTTTTTTAAATGTTTCCTGCAAATAATGGAGGAAGTGCGCAGAAAGTATAAATGGGTAGGAGGGGGTGCTGGGTCATTGGAAGATGGAGCAGGAAAAATTGGGGAGGGGTATGGGGCACAGAGCTACTTGTGATGAAAGGAGCTTCTTCTTTCACTGCGAGGATCCACATGGGCATTCTTCAAGCTCACCCAAGCAGAACTCGGCTACACACACACACACACACACACACACACACACACACACACACACACACACACACACACACACACAAACTGCCCCCCCACATCCTCTCCACCCCACTTCAACTTTATCACACACCTGAAGGCCTCCCTGCTGCCCGATTACCCAGCCTGCCCTCCCCTCTGCTTGTCTGTCATCATGCTCCTACGGTTACAACAACCCTAAACTACACATGCACACACGCACACACACACGCACACACATAGATGGAATGAGATAACACACACTGAAAGTCAAACACATGCACAGTTAAACACTGCCTGCCCCCCTGGCCGGCAGATCAGCCCGTCTCAGCTTGTATGTAAAGGAATTAGGGGGTAATTACTATCTCCATTCAGTTTAGTTATTAATTTCACCATTGTTCATTTTCTCTTTTGATTTTACAGCAGCTCACCGCCAATATACCCATCACCTATCCTTTACAGTAAACGTGCTTTTCAACTTATTTCTTATTATTTTATAATAATGAAGTGGTTGATATAATGCAGCAGTGGATAACATGTGATTACGTGAAAGTTTCAGATTTTTGGCATACAGTATGTTGGATGTGCATGCTGTACAGATGGGAGGAATGTTTTTGGTAAAGAAGATGGCCAGTGTGCACACAAACCCCACTACAGCGAGACAAAAAAAGCATAGAAAGGTAAAGGAGAGGCTGTCATCACACTAATGTTGAAAAGAATACTCCCCAGTATCATTCAGCAGCGATGCTGAACATGTACAGTAAGACCTAAAGAAATGTACTTTATCATCATCTGATAAGGGGTTGTTGTCCCTATCAACATTTTCTACCATCATCAGCATACTGTAAGAAAACTACGGTCCTTATGTTTATTAATTTCCTCCCAAGCGCAGCCTTAAGATCTCCAGTAACACTACAGATACTAAGAAGAACAGGAGTCAAGGCCTCGTCCTCCACCCACATATCCAATCTGTCCTTCCCAAACCAGCGGCGACAGACGATTTCCTGAGCTGGAACCCTTAACCTCTTATTCCCAGCTCCAAGGCTGGTGGGAGACTTGGGGAGGGGTTAAAGGTCCGGCATCTTTTCACACATCTTTGCAGACATAAAGAGCAAACAAACCTCAGGGTCTTTATCACTGAAATCTAAACCCCTCGGTTGATTTCATGTCTGTGAGTCGAGGCTGGGGGACGCAGCGATGACCACCTGTTTCTCCTCATAGTCGCTTTTGTCATGGGCTTTACATTCTTTCAAACCATTACAGGCCCAGGGCGAAACTTAAGCTTTTGCCAATTTCTCCCTTGCTGCCCCATATATGAGAACCTATACAGTCTCCTTTCAAAGGCTGCTTATGTGTCTGTCTTCGTGTGAGGGAAATTAAAACACAGAGAATAGGGTTATCTTGTAGGTTTCTATAGGTCTTACAGTTTCAGCACGAGTATCACAAGACTCGCTGCCGCTGAATGATATTGGGGAGTATTTTTTACAGGGGGGCTCTCCTTTGTGCCTGCCCATTGAAATAAACTCTGTCATGGAAGCATTTATTGAAGGACTTTGGGGTTTTTAACAGGAGACAGTGAAAAAGGCTCCTCATACATACAGATTCCATCAACCAGCTATAAAAACTGAGGGGAGAGGAGTCTCATTTATGGGGTAACATGGTTACATTTACTGCTCTGTGGCATTGAGGCAGAGGAGGCAGAGAGGACGCCTCTTTTGTTTGCTGCACGGCTGCAGCAGACAATGATCGAGGCGTGTGGAGCGCAGGAATGTCCTTACTGTAGACACTCTCGGAAGTCGGGCTCGAGTGTGTGTCTGTCTGTCGCTTTGTCCTCGTGTCAGTGTGTGTCCATTTTCATGACAGATAGGACTGTGGGAAAAGTGCCCTTACAAACGCCGTCTATTGTCTACCCTCCATTTATTTGCAGTGCGGTTCATTCCGCTGATAAGTGATGGAGAGAACCGTAGATGAAACAAATTCAATCCAATGCAGCATTGTGACTCGCTTACATGAATCACTTCTGATTAGCCTCAAGCTGGCATGGCCGAGCCGTCAGCGAAACTGCACAACCACACAGGGGCCTCGCCAAAATCAGGAGTCCCCGTCCCAATAAAGACCAGTCACTTCTCTACCTCACTACAGAGGCGCTCAGAAACCACTGCCAGGCCTCACTGTCACCGTCGTCACATAGTCAGCCATAATGGACCCTGACTATTATTAATACAGGGCCTGAAGCACTCCCAGCTACATCCAAGAGCTCGCCATAAAATATGTTAATCAAATCGGGCCCCTGGGGGCCCCTCAAAGGGAGCTTTAACACAAATTGAATATCACTGATGGCTTTGGAGGAGGGGTCGGTCTCGAAGGGGGGAGGCCCTAACCCTGTTAGTCACACGGGTCAGGGCTCAATGATGCTGCATATTTCCAGTCACTGTCAATTACCCTGATATCGTCTGTGGAGGGTCGCATGCAGCCAGGGCTTCAGAGGGACAGCAACTGGTGGCTGGATCTGTGGAGCACGTGGGAAAATCAGAGTAGCTGTATGCATGTGTGTGCGCGCGTGTGTGTGTGTGTGTGTGTGTGTGTGTGTGTGTGTGTGTGTGTGTGTGTGTGAGAGAGAGAGATATTTTGTGATCTTCAGAACAAATCATCAGCCCCCGTCAGCCCAGGATGCCACACGTTAATCACACTAATGCCTATTGGCCGAGTTCAGGAGGAAGTGAACATGCCAGCTTTAGATTAGTGGATCATGTAAATTATATGATTCCGTACATCTATGACAGCTCTACCACTCAGTGCTCACAGAGACCGAGTAATTATGATCGTTCCAAAGATTTCAATGCGGTTCTATGGACAATATGTCTATGAAAGAAGCGGACCATAAGGGACCAATTAAGCGGGAGACAAATAAAACAGAAATAAAGAGATCTGATATGCAGTTACATTTCTCTTCCTGGTAGTAAAGAAGCACCTCTGATGCTTGAAATGCTTGACATCGACTGACAACAGAATGGTAGAAGAATAATAGTCTTTCACAAGTGCATCTGCCAACGATGCAAACAGCCTATTAATACTTTCAAGTTTACTGTGACTGAATACGCAGCTTGACTTGTTTCCCTCCCTAAATGGAAAGAAGTGGTAAATTGCAGTGTTGAACTTTATTATCGTCAAAATGACTTCACATCAAAGTCAATCCAATGACTTTATTTCATTTCATTTAGAAAGAAAGGTAGAGCTTGAATTCTGTCAATACGTTTTCCTGTTGTGTACTGTATATACCACCTGTGAGAAACCAAATAACAAGATGGTCAAAAGCAACCTCTGACCATTTTAACCTTTATTGAACTTTTGATTTAGGTCACATCACACTTGCAGAAAATGCCTGTAAGATGACAGTGGACAAAAAGGAAACGTTTGCAAATACACACTGGGTTTTAAAGCAACACTGCATGAACACTTCTATAGAAACTACTCAAACCACCATAACCAATTTGTTAATCAATTAATATTTTTCAAAATAAAGTCGAAGACAGTGTAAGAAGCTGTGTAAGTATCCATATGTTGGTGAAAATATGTTAGAGAAGAGAAGAGAAGTTGATTACTCTACCTTTTTCTGCCCTGGAAGCCTTTCTCTTCCATTTAAATAGCTAATTAAAACATTTTTACAGCCTCCTTTCAAGTTTAAGTAGGTTTCATACCCAACAGATACGATCCTGGGTCTAGTATCACCTTAACAGTTCTGTGCATTCACTGTTAACTACAGTGTGGTTATGGCAAATAAAGTATGGTTAAAGTATTGTTAAGGTTGGACAACTACAACAAGGTGAGAAATAATTGGAGAAAATTGTGCTTACAGTTTGATTGTGATTGTGAAACAAATGAAAGGGCACACTATGTCCAGCATTGGCAGAGCAAATTGGCAGTGGAAGTGAGACAAGCTCCCCTTAAATGTATAGTTACCAAACTGTCTTACTCAGTCAGTCATCTTTTTCATTTGATGACTTATTTTAGCCTTCAGGGATGACACACTGCTGCTTTCTGTACAGCTGCTGCAACTGAGGAAAACAAAGAGAACCGGATGCTTTATGTATTGTATATGACCACACAACACAATACACTTAGAAACATGCCACTTATTCTTCTGAGGTCTCAGTTCCTCTGCCCACTCTAGGTGACTACTTTACTGCTTCAGGGATAATCACATTGGACCCATTTACCAGAGAACCGGGGTTTACATGTCCATGACAAGCTTGCCAGTACCCCAACCCAACACACACCAACACACACACAGCCATTTGTTTCATTCATGATGCAAACCGGAGCTCAGATAACAGGTTCTGGTGGGAGTGTTTGAGAATACACTCCACAAAGGTGAAGTTACAGAGACAAATGAGGTGGGAGGCAGCGAACACATACACACACACACACGCACACGCACACACACACACACACGCACACACACACACACACACACACACACACACACACACACACACACACACACACACACACACACACACACGCTTAGAATAAACATTCAGTCTAGAATAAACCCACACTTGGGCTTTGTCAACGTGTTCGGATGGCAGAAAGACAACCAAAGACACACAAACACACTTGCAATCATACACTCTAAGTGACATAAACAAACTCTTTGTTGTGCACACCCTCAAACAATTACACACACACACACGGCTTGCTTTGTGTCTACAGCGTCTCGTGGTCGTATCTCTAGGGCCAGCTCCTCTGCGGCTCCCGCCACTGGCTCCAAAAAGGGAAAGAGGATTAACTGCCGGTCCACGTCACAGTTTAGGCTGCTTGTGCGTGGACGGAGCAGAGGAAGGTGGGATAATGCCATTTCATGTCTCAGAGCACCGACATGATGCAATGTATCTCAGTGGTGAAACACTAAGTGCAGGGGGAACAAATGCAGACAATAAAAACAACCAAGAGAAATAAATGAGAACATAGGACCAGAAGGATCTTTGGGTGAAATTGAGGAGTGGAGAATCTCAAAAAAGTTTCAGGTGTGATGTTTCTTTTTTTTTTTTACAACAGATTGTTTTGCATTACAAGTCACTAAAGCTCCTTTTCAAGTTGCTTATTTTGGTCAGCAATTATTACCATCCCAGCAATCAAGCCAAAAAAGCAACTTTCTAAAAAACCATGCACCTTTATTTACAGAATAAAGGCTGTCTTCAACATGTCTGTGTTAAATTGTTTACATTTTGCAAGTGTGGGGAACTACAGTGGGGAACTTAATGCAAACTTGTGAATTTTCCATGAAAACATGCCAAACAATTGATGGTTCCAACTACTATAATGTGAGGATTTGAGATGATATGACTGTAAACTGAATATCTTTTACACCATTGGTCAGATAAAACAAGTCAAATCGGGCCAGGGACGTAAAGTGGGTGAGGCCAATGCCCCTTCGCCAACCTTGGTCAGACCCCGTCCATCTTCGAACTCGACATTCATTTTGATCTCAACTACACATCTGTAAAGTTTTGTGACTGCATCTTGCACGGCTGTGATGCTATTGCGGTCACAAAAATCTGTCCACACACAGACACACACACAGACTCACAAGGTGAAAACAATACCAGCATCGCTGACGTGGCTAGTAAAACGTATGTATGGAAACACATAAACCGTACTACAAACAGTGTGTAAGGCTGCACACATACACACACACAACAGTCAAACACATCACAGCAAGTTTCTCTGCAGGATTTCTCATTTGTGGAGGAGTTTCACCTCATTTCCCATGCTGAAGTGTGAGCCATTAAATCAAAGAACACAAACAAAACTGTTTGCACAGTCAAGACTTAATCCATCAGTTTCTGTGCAGACACCTCCCTCCTCTGTATCTCATGCTCCTGTGTGTGTGGCCTTGAAGTTAACATTACATCATCAACACTATCATCATGACTTTACAACAACAACAGTCAGTGTGTTGATTCACTGACATCAAACTCGCTGACTGCATCCCAGCTCCATCAGTGTGAAAAAGAGCTGGACATCAGGACCCTTTTGATGTATTCAAGGGTCAAAAAATCTGGTTTCTCCCTTCATCTCAGAGGGGCCCAAGCCTCCGCAGAGGGGCTGTTAAAAGCAGGAAAATAAAACCAGCCACGCGAGGGCAGAGCTCGTAGATCATACAGCTGAACAGCGTGTAAGTTGAGTGTGTTAGGGGTGTGTTTCCCTCTCGTGCTGGACTTCACAAGTCTCCCTAGGCCACGTTAATTGATCTCAGCCTCGCTTGCGTGTGCAAAGAGACACAGAAACCCACACAAAATGATGATGTAGTGTGAAGACATACATATTGTAGTTGTACCTACTGTAACCTCTCTGTCTCACTCACAAACACACATAGACACACACACACACACACACACACACACACACACACACACAGACAGACGGCAGCACGATATGCAGCCTAAATAAATCATTTCAACATCCTGCCATATAAAAACACACATATGGGAACATAACCAGATTCAGACTGCATAGTGTTATTGTATGCACAAGAAAATATCATCATGACAACACTCTGACCTTCTTGTGGAGACAGGCGAGCAAAAAGGCACCTTTTTGGTCACTGGAGCATCATTGCTGTCAAGTGAAAAACATGTATCCCGAAATATGGTGATTTTAAAATGTTTTCCGAAATACTAAAGGAAGTATGAATTATTCTTTTATGGCTTGAGAAAAAACTCTATTTTCTTAATCTTAATAAGACCAAAAGCCTTATCACAAAACTGAAAACATCGCTGTTTTTCTAGAAAAGTTGACATTTTGGAGATACATGATTTTCACAGGGACGTTATAATGTCATGGTGTGGATATCTTAAAATGACTTACTTAAGCATAGTCCATGACTACTATAATGAGATATGCACATTTCAAAGTTTTAATTTGGAAATATTAGTTTATTCATTCATTTAATTTTGACTCTGTCTTTCACTGTTGCCTTAAATGACACATGTTACAATGCATGCAAGCTATGAAAAATATATCTGCAGAACCAAATCCAATAAAACAACATGTTGAGTCAAATTAGCCGAGCTTAACCAACTCCCCCAATGTTAAACCTTCTGATCACACATTTAATAACTGACGTGAAAAATGATAGTAATAATATTTGTATGTGTACTTGCATTCTACACATTTGAAATGATTGTTTTTATTGTTTATTAAAATCTTTCTTGTTTTTTTTTTCTTGGGACAACTCTTGGGGTCCCTGACCCTGAAGTTGGGAAACTTGGCCTTGAATGATAAAAGCAAGAGGCTCAGAAGTGCTTCATGAAGAACCTCTTTGTGTGATATCAAAACCAACCAAACTGTCACCATTGGCAGTTGTTTGGATGTTGGTGTGGTGGGAACTTGTTTGCCTGGTCTATTTGTTTGTTGTGATGGTATCTGGGGTGGGGGGGAACCCTCCCACTCAATTGGCCTTGGGTTCCAGAGTAACTGGAGGACAGGTCATACAAAAGCGCAGTGTGATGGGGTCATCACTGTCACAGCCCAGAGTTGGGGGATGTGCCAACTTTGTAACTGACGGCATCGTATGGTTGCCATGTCCTGCTCTTCTCAAGTCACCATGTCCTGAAACCATCCACCAAAACCCCTCAACAACATGTTTACGAACCAAAACTGGGAGGATGGGCTATAGGGATGAAAAAGACTACTTCTAAAGGCTGGAGACTATAAAAGAAACCATCATCCAGCATCACAGGACCACCTTTGCTAGAGTTCTTGTTTTTGAGTGTGTGTGAGAGGCTGGGCTGGTGAGAAACACTGTGGATTTACATAGTAGTCTGCGACTTCAAACGAGGTGGCTGACATTTGAATGGGCTGGTGGTGGGAGCCTCTGGTGGGGTTTTTGTTGCCATGCAGGGTGAGCCAAGGAAAGTGGGCACGCACACTGCTGGGATTTGTGTGTAGACAGCTTGTCCTGTTTACTGGGCCCACAGGTTACCATAGGAGCCCCGCACAAACTGAGTGTGGGAGAGACAAAGAAAGAGTGTGAGAGAGAACGATAGGGAGACCAAGAGATGGAAGCATAAGAAGGGTGCAACATGTAGAGTTAGATGGGTACTGAGTCACTGCGAAGAGTGACAGAAAAACTCTGATGAGTAATACATTAATAATAGGGGAGTGGAAGTCAGGTCCATGAGCTCTGGATGCCCTTTTGTAAGTATATGGCTGTTCATTACATTCATGTGAATGCACAAGTCTGCATTTTAGCATCAGAATCTCCATCCATCCTCTATATCAGGGGTGTCAAACTTGCGGCCCGGGGGCCAAGACCGGCCCTCCAGAGGGTCCAATCCGGCCCCCGGGACGACTTTGCAAAGTGTAAAAATTAGTTGTTTCGATCATAAAGTAAAATACTGTTCCAGATACCTCTGGCAAAATGTTTTGTGCCTTTGTAGATACATTGTGATCTGTAAGTTGGAATGCACATGTGTAAATGATAAACTGAAATTGCACCTGTTTTTCAGCTGTAGCTAAACTTCTGACCACGTCCAACCATAAGTGTCAACCTCAGGAGAAATAAATGTTAGTTCAGCACACAGGGAACCAAAGGGAAAAACCCTTTGCTCCTGACAAGGAACACCTGTCTGAGTGAGTGTATGCTCTGGAATGAGTGTAAGCCTCTGGGACAGAGGGAGGGAAGCATGTGAGTGAGTGTATACGTGTGTCTGTATGTGTATAAAACCTGCACAAATACCCAGTCAGGGTCATATTTCAGTCTAACGTAAACTTGATCTAACCTTACATTGTATTGTATGCTTGGATCAGGATTCAGACTGCATATACACACTGATAAACTTCCGCCCACACAGCTCAAGCACTTCTCTCTCCCCTCCCACAGCTTTCTCTTTCCCTGCCTGGCTGCTCTGCTGGCTGGCTGTCGAGCCGTGCTGCCTGGCTCGGTGGCGGTTGCCCATGTCTATCAGTCTATTTCCAGGCTCAGGGCCCAGCGCCGAGGCAGTCAGTCAGTCAGGCGGTGTGGTGGAGGGCAGAGGGGTTGATGCGTGTGTCAGAGAGGCGCTCTCCCACATTCCCCCGGCGGCTGGCAGCAGGCCGGGCCTGCGGAGGGGGGTTCGCCTCTTTCTCACGACCTCTCAGGTTCCTGCGCTCATCTGGGAGCTATTCATTTCCTGCCAGAAAACAGCCTTCCCCTGCAACTGCAGGAGGAGTGGGGGGCGCAAGGGGATGGGAGGAGGAGGGGAGGGAGAAGAGTTTGGCTTCAAAATGAGTCCAGGGCTTGGTACAGCAAGCCCTGGGCTTAAATCATAAAGCTCTCGCTTGTCTGGGCTGCAATCAAAGACAGCCCCAGTGACGGAGAGAGAGAGAGAGAGAGAGAGAGAGAGAGAGAGAGAGAGAGAGAGAGAGAGAGAGAGAGAGAGAGAGAGAGAGAGAGAGAGAGAGAGAGAGAGAGAGAGAGAGAGAGAGAGAGAGAGAGAGAGAGAGAGAGAGAGAGAGAGAGAGAGAGAAGCATATGGTAGCACTTAGGGAGCCAAGGAGGAAGCAGAGGGGCTTTTTTTCCCTCCTCTCGCTCTCTGCATGCACGCGGAGTGTGGGAAAAGTTAATGGACACGCATGGCAGCTAACCCCCTGGTCGTGTTGTGACATGTGTGCGGTCACTTCGGCAGCTCGGCCACTGCACTGGGTAATTGGAGAGGCTCGTAAAGCTGTTCTCCAGAGGGGAAGAGACCACTGAAGATGTTGGTGGTGGGGGGGGGGGGGGGAGGGAGGAAAAGGGGGAAAGGCTGTGAGGTGGGGTGGGAGGGCTCAGCAGCTGGGTGTTGTCCGGGTCACACCACGTGCCTCCCAGACGTCCCGCGTCCAGCTGTGGCCCCGTGGCTCAGGGCAGGAAGCTCGACACTGGTCCGAGCACAGCTGGAATGCTGTGGGAACGTTTTGTGTGTGTGTGTGTGTCTGTGTGTGTGTGTGTCTGTGTGTGTGTGTGTGTGCGACTGTATGTATTTTTGTGGAGGAGCTTTGGCTCACAGGAGGCCCACTGTTATCCCGTGTGGTAGGCCTTTCCTTGAACCACCCCCCCTGCCTCACCCCACGTAACACCCCACTACCTCACCCATTGTGCCCTTTGGCCAGGCATGTCCTCACCCAGCACCCTGCTCAAACACACACATAAGACGTATACACGCACAGGCACGAGCACACACATGGCTTCAATCAAACCGGGATGCATGGCCCCCCGTAAAAAGGTGTGATGGAAATTCAAAATGATGGCACTTATCCACACTTTGTGCCTCTTAGCGCACTGATAATTGCAAACACCTGCACCCCCTCCCCCCACACACACCCCCTTCAAAGAAGGGCCACACTCGGATAGCTGGAGGGGGCACACACACCTGGGCAGAGCAGAGCGCTACCACATGGCTCAATGGCGAGGTGTTTAACGTGTCCTTCTGCTGTCAACCCCCCTTCCCCTGGTATCAAGGAACTCCCTTAGCTCTGATTAAAGACACCGCCGGAGGCTCCTCTCCATACTGTCAGGAGATGAATGCTGTTGGCGATGGTAAAGCTGACTGAACAGCAGAAATCATCATATTGATGATTTTCTATCTTTTTTAAGCTTGATCACTTCAAATTGATTGTTAGTTTAATAAGTCATTTCCAATTTAGAAACTTTCAAGTGGAAAGAGCCACTGCTGAGTAGCCATATATCTTTATGTCATAATGAAATATATTCAAAACATGCAAACAAAAGATTGTTGTGAGATGTTCTGATCAAATCCTGAAACAGCTGGTCTGACAAACTCATTTTACTCATAGATGCAACCACAAGCCTCTCCAACAAAATGCGTGTTTCTTGTATGTATTGAAGAATAATCCAAGTATTTTCCTATTTCCATAACCATCTGTTAAATTAACCAGAGGCTGTGCTCTTCTTTATCTAAGATGCTCATCCACAGCCATTCACACTCCAATCACTGATCTACAAAATACCAATCACATTGCAATGCACTTCTGCGCTGCTAGATGGCGTAAGTGACCTCTGTAAGACTCCAGAGTTTCCACCAGAAAGGTGAAACTGCTGGACTATCAGTGTAGGAAACAGCACTAGAGAGTCTAGCTCATGTGCCTGGTAAATTGCAGAGCTACAGTATCCTCCCTGACTCACTTATTTAGATAATAGAATTACAACTAACCAAAAGTTTACTGACAGTCTGGTACAGTTTGATTTGTAATCAGTGAGATTGAACAGCAATTTTGCTCAAAGACACTTTAGAAAGATGCAAGCCTCTTCATTAATAGCACATAAACACACATTTCTGCAGATATTGAACCATAAACATCACTGCAGAAGGCAGTCTCTCACACCCAGCAATGCCTCCTTTTAATAGTTGCACAACATGTCAAAACTGGTGTTGCAGGCATAAAACTAAATCTATCCATTGCTGACCATTAGTGTTCAAAACTGAGTTTTAAAAACACTTGTTGATATCATGAGTAATAGCCTACTCGAAAGTGATTTTAACATAGCAAATAGGATCACTGAATTGAAAGTTGAGATGTGGTCTACCACTCAGTTTTGCTTTTACAAAACAGACAACAGAAGATCAGGTTTAGTTTTTACAACAAACAACGCAAGCGCATGTTTTTGATATCTTTACAAATTTATTTGTCTTCAAAAACGAAGAACATCATAAGAGCATTGAACATCTTTGGCATCACACAGTAAGAAAAGACAACTCAAATATATATAAAAAAAATGCAGTGAACGGACTTCCACAATACAAATCTCATTTCAATATGAACTATACTCCCTTGTTAGCTGTACAAATATAGTGCATACTCTCTCAATTTTACAAAAAAACAAACCGATTCAAAACAACTTTCTAACATTGAATAAAGAGAGAACTATTAAGTGTCATTTTAAAGTCTTTATGGTCCTTTTCCACTTTTTACCACGGTCGCCACACTGAGTCCGTGTTGCCGGAAGGGGCTCCGGGGGAAACCGCAGCCGGTACAGGGACCGGCGTGCTGACGTTATTAGGCGTACACGGGGATAACGGGGCCGTTTGGCGCAAACGCTGCATTAGGTATGAGGAATGCAAACTGTCCGTCTGTAGGCAGGCACGATCTGGAAACCACCATACACCTTGGTGGAATCTGGTGATAAATTAGACGGCGATGAGCCTCCTTTACAGGACACCGGGTTCATGGGCAGGACCTGCGGGGATGAGTTGGGTATCTGCACCATGGACTGGCCGAAGGAGGGGTGGGTTGGTCCGGCTGTGGGGGGGAGCTGGTGTTGGTGCTGGTGCTGCTGATGCTGACTGGGGTAGTTCATTGCGTTGATCTGGGTCATGCAGCTGGCCAAGTGGCCGAGGAGCCGCGTTCTGACCTCGGTGTTGACACCTTCGCAGGTGGACAGGAACCGGGTGACTTCATTCATGCACTCGCTGAAACCGGCACGATATTTTCCCAAAACAGTCGGGTCTGTGTTCAGGGCAGCTGCAAATAAAAAAATAGGTATATTTAAGTCAGGATATGCACACGATGTTCTGCTAAATTTAGACGGAGGTTTTGAAGAAGGATTGTTGGCCAGCCGAGATATGTTCTTAAACGCAGTCATGGGACAGATTAGTCCGGGAAATGCGACTTACCGGTCATCTGAGCCCTCTGGAGGTTCCGGAGATGCTTCACCGTCATCTCCAGGATGTCCGCCTTCTCCAGTTTAGAGTGTCTGGAGCTCTGAAGGGACGGAAAACACACATAGTTAGGATTACGCTCTCACTTTCTCACTGTTTGACAGTGGCAGTTATGAAAATCTATTAATAACCAGGACGCTAAGTGAGTACTTACATCTTTTTTGAGTGCATCCAGGATGAGGGTTTTCAGCTGCCCCAAGCTCTCGTTGATTCTGGCTCTTCTCCTCTTTTCCATAATTGGCTTGGATGACTAAAGATGAAAAACAAAATGACATTAACGGTTAAATTTCTCTGTCTTGTTTCGTGCGTAAAAGTGAAAATCCTTGTTTTGGATTAGGAACTTCTGAGATCGTGTCCAAAATTAAATGTTTCAGGCTTTTGGTTTTGTATGAAACTGAAGGGGAAATGTGTTTCAATATAGGCTCTGTACCAACCTTTCTGTGCTCAGAGGCTGTCTTGGGTTTATCGGGAGTTGTATTCATGCTGGCCGGAGTTGCAGCAACTGGAGAGGAGGAGTTTTTTTCCATCATATCGGAAGGCATTTTCGTATCGGAAATATCCCACAAAACCACAGCAAATTACGATCCACTGGTGTAGGAAAAAGGGCGATGAATATTTTCAGCTTGCAATATTCAAAGGTCACCTTTCCCACAAAAAAATCCTGAGATATGTATCAAGTTAAAATCCGTTTGAGCGATGCGCAGCAGCGACTATCACGAGCGGATGCAGAGTCTCTCTGTTGGGCTCTCCGCGTGTGGCTTGTATTTATATCTCGCACTGCACGCGAACGGCTCGTGTGAAACTTCCCAAACTTTCTTTCCCACAGTAACTTTCCACCAATCAGGGCGAGGGACACGCGGCCCGAGGGAGGACGGCTCGTGGTCGGCGCCCTCCCATTGGTTGTTTGGCCGCTGGAGCTGGCGGCCAATGGCGCGAGGCCCGGGTTCAGGGCACAGCCGGGGAAACTGCCTTCAGTCTTCAATCATCGTACCGTTTACATATTAACAGTGAAGCCGCTGACTGGGCACCGCCACCAGGAGCGGGCACCGGGACCTTTTATCTCCCAGACAAGAGATAACAGCAGAAATATAATAAAATATTTTTTTGAAAATAATAATAATTGTTGTACATATTATACATCTACATTTAAGAACCAATATATAATAATAATAATAACAATAATAATAATAATAATAATAATAATAATAACAGTAATAATGATAATAATAATAAATATAAAAGACTCCTTTCACCTACAATCAAACTTTTATTCAGCCTTGAGCAGATTATATTGTGTTCTGACAAAGTTACTTACGAACTCTTGTAGAATTTAGGTGTCCTAAATTAATTGGTAACTGCTTATAATACATTTTAAAAAGAAAGTAAAACTTCTGTACCGTTCAAAAACCACCAGTCGGAAGTGGTAGGCTATATGGCAATCAGAGTTTCAGTCATGTGGCAGGAGGGAGTTGTTTTCTGCCATACTTCACAGATAGTTAGCTGTTAACTGTTACAATGACATTAGTTAAATAAAAACAACTCAAAGACACAACTCAAAACCACAAGAAGAGACAAACTCAGATACACACACAGCCTTAAACATGAATAGTATATTCCTGGAGTAACGTTACGTTAGTCTTCCCTAAGAGGAGGAAATAAAATTAAATGAGCACACTCCATTTCCATGCTATTTACAACTGTAGTTCCTAACTCTGTGGTACAAATTTTGGCATTTAATCATCTGTCGGTGTTGTGAATGTAGAGCACGTGCCAGGATGTCTTATGAGCGCAGTGGTTGGAGGTTTGGCCGCCGGGCTGCCGGGGGGCCGCCGGGCCAGGGAGGAGGGTGGAGGGGTGAGGGGAGGGTATGTGGCGGCGGCGGCGGTGGTTTACATTAGAGGGGAAGGTAAATAGCAGCTGCTGTTTTAAAAGCCTGGGAAAACCACGCCTACAGAGAGAGCTGGATCGGGCTCCCTTATCGGAATGTGAGCCAGAGCAGAGATATTTCTGAGCCCGGAGAGCTCACACGATCAGACCGCTGCCTCCTCCCCCTTCTCCTCCTCCCCGCCTATGGTCGCCCCACAACGTTCAAGGCTTCTTTAGATTTCAGGTCATAATTTCGTTTCCTTATCTTTATTGCAGTTGGAGAGACGCAGCAGACGAGTAGTAAAGAGAGAAAGAAATAGGGCTCATTATTGTGTCTTATACGTTTATTGACGGACAGCGGCTCTTCAGTTTTCAGGTTTCAGGCGAAAGCGGTCACAAACAGGGACGTTTATATGAACCTGCGCTGTCTGTCTAATACATTTCAGCGAGTTTAAGAGTATTGTGAGTATTTAAAGTTTGAAGAGGTGATAATAACATTGCTTCCTCTATTACCATTGTGTTATATATTACCCAACTAATAGGCTACTAATTCCAAAAGAACATAACAAGAGACTTCGCTACGAAGAAAAGACTGAAGTCGACTGATTCCAACTATATCATTAAGTACTTATGTTTAATCTTATCATCGTTTGTTTATGAGAAACAGCAGGACAGTTTACTTTCTCCTGGTGGAAGTATTCCCACTACTTTCTGACTATTTTCCCCCGAATAAAATTAAGAAAACAACATGAAGCATGCGCAATTCTGGAGGCTTTTATTGACAAATATTCCAAAGTGAAAGAGGTGTAAGCGGGGAAAGTAATGAAAATAAGTCCATTACTTAATGTTTTTAGTATAAGGAGCTCAGAGCACGGCTCCGCTGAGCTCACACACCTCCAGCTGCTGCAGAGACCGCGACACGTGGCGCGCAAGCGACCAGAGGAAGGCGCTCCTCTCGCCGGCTTGCCGCCTGGATCTGCGGGGCGTCGCCGGCGGCTGGCCGCAAGATCGTGAATTTGATAGGAAAACAGGGAGCTGCACAGGACTCCAGGGCTCCAGAACTGAACACAGCAGTGGCGCAGAGATGGTTTTAAGTTCTCTCCAAGCCTGCACTTGAGCATGCAGCGGTAAATTACAATGTCTGAAAACTATATGACATCAGCGCCAGCAGAATGTAGACGCAGATGAATTATGTTATCAGAAGGCTGAAGCATTCATTTACTTTTTATGTCACTTCAAACATTTTATTATTATGTGGCCACACCACTTTATAAGCTATTGTTGATTTCATATCATTCAGATTTCAGTCTCAAAAGACACATGGAATCTTGTTTAATGGCTGGTTAAAATAAGATCTACGTTCTACCAGCTACAATGTCAGAATGATTAACTGGCATGTGGAGACTTCAGTGAAACCACACACGTGTCTTGTGTGTAATTGCAAACTTTGCTTTTGGCAGGAGGGAGTCTAGTTTGTACATGAGTCTAAATCCGGCGATATAATCCTAAATATCCTTCATGCGCAACACCGCTGCGTCTGTCAAACACATCACTAACATGTCTCATTGTTGTGCACTGCACACCTGAGTCATTTTCCCCGCACAATGGCACTGACAGAGTTCCAAAACAAATGTATTGATGTGAGGCAGACAGAGTGTAGGTTTTAAAACGCTCTACGCCTGAACGACTTTCTCACGCTCATGTTGCAAGAGGTCTCCGCCAGTGAACTGAGTCACAGAGCCCTGGGTCTGTCGGTCCCTCCCTTTTCCCTGCGAGTTTATCGGGCGCACCTGGCTGCCATCCGTCCCCGGAGTGTTACCTGTAGCTATGACTGAACTCTTCTATCACAGGAAATCTGTGGGAAACAGGCTGACTGTCGACGAGCACGCTCTCTGTTGTAAAAGCTTTTGATTACATGATGTTTAGAGATACTTTACTGATGAAAAGCCAATGACAATTGTCTGGCCTGCAGACAGGAAAACAAACAAGCATGATTATTTTACATTTTCTATTTGAGACACCCCTCCCTGAATTCTCAAATTATCACACTCTTTAAAACATTTTTTTTTACCTGTGACTTCTCCTCTGTCCCAACCCTCATTTCTCTTGATCTTATCCTCCCTCCATTTTTATCTCCCACTTTATCTCCCCCCCTCCTTTTATCTCCCTCTTCCTCTTTTCTCATTTACACCGCTCCCAGTCTTTCCCAGGACTCATATCTTTATTGAGCCCTCTCGACCATGGACCTCCACACACTGCAATAATGCAGCAATAATGCAATTAGGCAGGGAGATTGTGGGGCTAAAGTGTGTGTGAAAGTGTGAGATATTCCGCTCACAATACAATCTGGCCTGCTGTCACCCACTGCTCATGCCTAATGTGTAAGCCATTGGTGAACAGAGATGCTGCCAACGGGCGCTCCTGGTGCCACAAGGGTGACAAGGTTGTGTGTGTATTCAGTGGGGTGGGGGGTGGGGTTAAAGCTGAAATGCCTATGCAGGCATTTAAGCTTTATTACTGGCAAGAAGAGTGGGAAGTAAGCAGGCAGTCACACAGGCTGCATCAAGGCCAGCCTTGAGGTGTCATGTGGCTGCGGCTGCCAAACTGAGGGTGGCACTGTGTTGATGCAGCCTGCTGTCCCAAGAGGCTGCCACACAGTGGTTGACTGATTTGACTTAAGTCACCAGACATCCTTTCATTTCCTACAGAGCTGAGTGGTCAATGTGTGCACAGTCACTGCTTGACAACAGCCAACTTTGCTGCTCTGCATGGAAACTGCAAACTATATAAGAAGCTCATTACAAACAAGTCAAAGATTCCCATTTCTCGACAACCTTGACTTAAAATACTGTAGGAGTAAAGCTACCGGTGAATGTTTGCATGTGTTTTTATATAGTTTAATTTGACATTGGCATAGCTTTAGGGTTTCCCCATAGAGTTATATGTGAAAGTTCATTCTTGACTTAAAGTAATTCAACCTACTTACTATTTTCCCCCAGATGTTTTAACCACATTTCACAGTCTTCCTCAGCAGATGGATTTTGCTCAGTTGTCATAGAGATGACCCAAGTATGGACGCATAGTTCGCATGATAACGGGTCATCAAATATGTGGGGAGACGGCATTGCCAGACGAGGATGACTGTGAGATGTGATTGACAGCTCTGGAAAAAAGCAAATAAGTGTCAAACAACACTGTTTAAAGGTTTTAGGCTGATCTAGTACAATGTTTTGATCCGTAAGTCTCTGTATTTTGTGTGTCCTGCAGCAGTAGGGAAAGTGGACTGGTAGCTGGAGAGGTGCCAGTTTGCCGCCTGGGCACAGTTGAGGCGCCCTTGAGCAAGGCACCGAGTCTCCAACAGCTCTGGGCGCCTTTCCATTGGCAGCCCCCTCGCTCTGACATCTCTCCATTAGAGCAAGTGTATAGGTCCTTTATATGTGTGTATTTTGGGCCTGTGTGTATTGTGCATCGGGAATCAATAAATATCTTCTTCTCTTTATCATGATGCACATGCACAAAACCTGCACAGGTGTGACATGATACATATTTTTCCAAAACATAGAAATAGAAATGGGTAAAAGAAGAGAGGAATACCACAAGCGAAAGTAAACAATGCAGATTTGAAATCATTCAATAACAGGCTTTGCAAATGATTTATGAGATGCATATATGGTTTGCCTTGGTATACGCAAAATGTGTTTCGGTGCATCGAAAAAATCCCAGATCATGAAGCCTTTACATCTTCAAAAGCATCCTGATAAAGAAACTATCAAACCGGCAAATTACATACAGTATGTCTACATTTGCATGGAAAACATGCATGTACTGTATCTACAAAAATCCACTATATGGCTGCATTTAGAGCAGGGGTCTCAGACTCGCGGCCCGCTGGACGATATTTTGTGGCCCCCTACTTGACATCAAAGTTTAGTGTTAGTGTGGCCCGCGCGTTTTCTCCCGCAAGTCGTTGCCTTGGGCGTTTTATATTTGTTTTAATCACTTATAGGCTACCATAGCGCAGGCTTGTGACAGCAACGTTTTTTTTTTGTCACCCAGCCCGTCATGTCTTTCTCAAAACCTGCCGTGAAGAGAAAGGTTGGCGATGAGCACAGACAATTTCAGGAAAAGTGGGAGACGGAATATTTTTTTGTTGAGCACAGGGGCATCCCGACGTGTCTTATATGCACAGAGAAAGTTGCGGTGCACAAGGAATACAACATCAGACGTCATTACTCAACTAGACATGCTGAGGAGTATGCAAAATACCAGGGAGATGAGAGAGAGGACCGGGTCGCCAATCTTAAAACATGTCTACTGAGGCAACAAGATCTTTTCAAGAAAGCAAGCAAAGAGAGCGATGCGGCAGTCGAAGCTAGCTACGTGGTGAGTGAGATGATTGCTAAGGCGGGAAAGCCATTCAAAGATGGCGAGTTCATCAAAAAGTGCATGTTACAGGCTGCAAGTAGAGTCTGTCCGGAAAAGAAGGCTCAGTTAAGCAACATCAGCCTTTCAGCCAACACAGTGGCAGAGCGCATTTCTGACCTGTCAGGTAACATATACGATCAACTGCGTGAGAAAGCTAAACATTTCCGTGCATACTCAGTCGCTCTTGATGAGAGCACAGACATCACTGACACTGCGCAGCTCGCAATGTATGTCCGCGGTGTTGACGACAATTTTGACGTGATGGAGGAGTTGCTCAGTGATTCCAATGCATGGCCAGACCACTGCTCAGGAAATATTCCGCCAGCTGTGTGATGCCATTGTGGATGCCGGTTTACCATGGAAGAGGTTTGCTGGAATAACAACCGACGGAGCGCCATCAATGACAGGGAGGAGAAATGGACTGGAGGCACTTGTTCAAAGAAAACTGGGAGATGAGGGTGTGGAGGAGGCCATTGCTCTGCACTGCATTATCCATCAGCAGGCCCTTTGCAGCAAATGCCTGAAGTTTGACAATGTGATGTCTGTTGTTGTGAAATGCATCAACCACATCAGATCCAGGGGCTTAAAGCACCGCCAGTTCCGCGCCTTTTTGGAGGAAATAGAGTCAGCATATGAGGATGTGCTCTACTTCACCGAGGTACGTTGGCTCAGCAGGGGAAACGTCTTGAAGAGGTTCTTTGAGTTGAGAGCAGAAGTGAAAGCCTTCATGGAGAAGGATGGGATGGCTGTTCCTGTGCTAAGTGATCCCAAATGGCTCATGGACTTAGCTTTTCTTGTTGACATCACACAGGAGCTGAATGTACTGAACAAGACATTACAAGGCCAGGGGCAGCTTGTCAGTGCTGCCTATGACAACGTCAGAGCATTCTCCACAAAACTTGTGTTATGGAAAGCCCAGCTATCTCAGACAAACCTCTGCCATTTCCCAGCATGCAAGGCACTCATGGATGTGGGCACACCATTCAGTGGTGAGAAGTATGCTGATGCCATTGTAAAGCTACAGGAGGAATTTGATCACAGGTTTGCAGACTTCAAGACACACAGAGCCAATTTTCAAATGTTTGCTGACCCCTTCTCCTTCGATGTGCAAGATGCCCCTCCTGTGCTTCAAATGGAGCTCATTGACCTGCAGTGCAATTTTGAACTCAAAGCCAAGTTCAGGGAGGTGAGTGGAAAAGCAGACAAGCTTGGACAATTTTTGAGAGAATTGCCCCCCACCTTCCCTGAGCTTTCCAGGATGTTCAAGCGGACCATGTGCCTTTTTGGGAGCACATATCTGTGTGAAAAGCTCTTCTCCACCATGAACTTTAATAAGTCAAAGTACAGGTCCAAACTTACTGATGAACATCTTCAAGCCATACTGAGGGTCTCAATTGCTTCCTCCCTCAAGCCAAATGTGGCTCTGCTGTGTAAGAGGAAGCGCTGCCAGGTCTCTGGCAGCAAGGAGTAGGTTAGAGAAGCATATGTTCTGAAGAACCGTTCATGTTCTGAACTGTTATTATTAAAGATTGAGAAGATTGGATCAGTTGTACTTTTTTTTGGAATAATAGAAACCCTTTTTTTGTGGAACATTTGATGTGGCCCAGCCTCACCCAGAATCTACCTCCAGCGGCCCCCAGGTAAATTGAGTTTGAGACCCCTGATTTAGAGGATCTATCACCACCCACAACCAGTCAGAATAGAATGACCCATCACCCAAGTTGCTCGCAGTGTGAGCGCAGGGTTACAGCAAACAGAGCCTTGTGTGAAAGCGATAAGCTCTGACAACTTACAGAAAGCGCTGAATGATAGCAGAGCCAGTCGTTACCGATTTTGGAGTGTGTGAGAGAAGAGAGGGGGAGTAAGTGGAGCAGCGAGAGAGCGTGTTTATGTGTGTGTGTGTTTCTGTGCACACGCATCATCCCAACGTGGCATGAATGTGTGTTATTAGTGGGAGTGGAGTAGGACCTGTGCTCAGCTGCTGTTAGCGAGGCCAGCCAAGGCTTGGAGAGCAGGATCAAAGCAGGGACAAAGAGAGAGAAGGAGAACTGACAGATCCTCCAAGCAGAGAGAACAGAAGGAGGAGAGGAGATGAGGGGGTTTGGAGGCTCTCCAGATACAGCCGCACACATCGCTTACCTCCCCACACACACACACACACACACACACACACACACACACACACACACACACACACACACACACACACACACACACACACACACCGAGGTGCCTGGAGCAGCCTGGGAGCAAGGAAAACAAGTACAGTGAATGTACTCACGCTTTCTTTTCGCACACACACACAGAAAGATCAGCATGGGTCACTGTAAGCCTCGCAGACAGAGGCGCTGGGGTCCGTTTTGGCTGGCTAAAACAGAGAGAAAAATGTTTTAAGGCCTCAGTGTTGGGCTGTAGACTGGAGACTCCCCAGATGGCTGCCACTGCCTCCCTCCACTTCAGAGACCGAGACGCTCACACTTCCTTTAGGGGTCTCTCTCTCCTTTGCTCCGTCTCCATCCTGCTCAACCCCCCCCCCCCCCCCCCCCCCCACCAACAACACCACCACCACCCTGCTAGCTTCCATCCATCCATCCACGTCACTCCTCCTTCCCTCCATCAGACCATCTCCTTTTTCTCTGATGCCTCCTGGAGCAGACCAGCGATATTTGCATGTGTGGGGGAGGCGGTGTAGCGTCGAAGGTCAGAGGTCACGGTGAGTCAAACCCAGCAGCGGTGGAAAGGAAGCGGTTGGGGAGAGGACCAACAAGTTGGCCTGGGTCGCTGGTTAACATGCCTGAGGCTGGAGCAAACTGGGAATATGGCTGCTTCTGCTGCTGGTAGTGGTGCGGGTGGGGGTGAGGGCCACTCATGCAAATGCAGTGTAACCACCATTTACTGGATGTTCTGACTGAAGGCACATTTGTATGCTGAGCTCAAACTTTCAATATACAGGAAAGATTAAAGATAATGTAGCGCAGGGACGTGCGGTCAGGGGAGGCCCGTCATCATGAAAAGTAAAAAAACTAATAACAATAAAATATAAATGTATATTTGTCCACTGGTCTGTGCTATAAATGCATTTTCTGTATGATTCCAATAATTTTGATCATTTTTATTGTCAAAATTGCTGAATTTGCGTATTCTCTGATACAGGAGAGCTGCGAACTGCGGCGAGTTGAGCCTCACCTCGGATTGTGCAATCCCTCGCAAACTAGGTTGAACGCATGCATCTGGCGCGTGCCTGTTGCTATCTCTCTGTATGTCGCCAATATAATGTTTACAGACACTTTTATTATGCGTCCTGACTTTCCATAGTCCAGTTAATGTATGTAATGTATGTGTGTAACACATTTAGTCTTGCTGATGTGACATAAAGCCACAGTGAAAAAACACCAGGTGAGGCAGACAGTACTCTGCCGCACTGAAGAGGGCGCACGTGAGCCCACAGGTTCGTGTAGCTGCTGTTCTTCTAGCAGAGACAGTAAGCGCCAACAAGCTACTGCTAGCTAACATCAGAGTCACGTGCACTGTAGCACCAACAAGCTACTGCTAGCTAACATCAGAGTCACGTGCATTGTAGCACCAACAAGCTACTGCTAGCTAACATCAGAGTCACATGCACTGTAGCACCAACAAGCTACTGCTAGCTAACATCAGAGTCACATGCACTGTAGCACCAACAAGCTACTGCTAGCTAACATCAGAGTCACGTGCACTGTAGCACCAACACACTACTGCTAGCTAACATCAGAGTCACGTGCACTGTAGCACCAACAAGCTACTGCTAGCTAACATCAGAGTCACATGCACTGTAGCACCAACAAGCTACTGCTAGCTAACATCAGAGTCACATGCACTGTAGCACCAACAAGCTACTGCTAGCTAACATCAGAGTCACGTGCTACTGCTAGCTAACATCAGAGTCACGTGCACTGTAGCACCGTTTAGTTTAGTTTGTTTCTCTGACTGACGGCCACAAATGGAAGATTTTACAAGTAAAGGTAAGACCATAATTTTATTAAAAATGGGATCTGACTAAGAGAAAACAATCCAATATTTAAATTAAAAACTAAATGTTGACCTTTAATAAAATATTATTTTGTTAATAGTGTAGTCTGTATTAAAATTAATCAAAGCATCAGACTAAAAACGTTATGGAGGGTGCCGAGCAAATACCTCTCTGAGCCGCTATAAATGTAACTTTCTTTCTGCCAAATATGTATCTTACATGTGTGTGCGTGTGTGTGTGTGTGTGTGTGTGTGTGTGTGTGTGTGTGTGTGTGTGTGTGTGTGTGTGTGTGTGTGTGTATAAAGAATGCTGATATGAGATATGAAACATAACCAGTAGTCAATGTTAATGCTGGCAAGAAAATGGTGAATAAGCTACTCAGTTGGGTTCATATATTTGTAAATCTGACTCTTTCTGTTTCTGATTTACACTGTGGCCCTATGGCTGAATATGAATGGATTGCTATGTATTTACTATTAGCTGATCAGAGCAAAATCACTGGCCAAACCAGACTGATCTTGGGGCAATGACTAGTCTCTACGAAAGACATTTTCAATTCCTCTCAAAGACAGTTTCTACATTTACACAAACAAAACAAAAATGCAGCTAAAACATTACGTTTTTATTTGAGCCATTTAACAGATTATCCGCTTTCTTTTTCTATCCATTAACCATCAGGTCCACATAAAACTGAGTGGGGGAGAATCTGTGAGTGTCGCTTGTTTACTCTCAGCGAGCACTGGGACATTTGAATTTCAGGTGCATTAAACCTCTCCATTTCCTCCTGAGGAGACTGTTTGTTGACTGTAGATAGGAAGGCCAGCCTTTGAAGAGGCAAGCATGCAAGCACGCACACACACACACACACACACACACGCACACGCACACGCACACACACACACACTCCTTAAACTGACTTGATGCTGTGAATCATTATCTCTAATAGGCCTAGTTTAGTGTAAACAAACAATTGCAGAGTATCGAAGGAGATCTTTCCCATGCAATCACTGATCCCCCCTCATCATACCCAGATAAAACGTGTCAAATTCAGGGTTCACTCATATTTGCATGAAGGTGATGAGTTTAAATACTTTGGCGCGGAATAGAGAGGTGAAGGCATATAGTAAGAATGATGAAACAGTTTTGTCCTCCCTAATAGTTGTTTCAAAATCCAGAGGCATTGTTTGAGGAAATTAGAGTGAATGGTCTTGTCACAACAGCTGCTGCATCAACCGTATGTCATCTTAACTCTGGACAATGAGCTCACTGAAGATGGTGACTGGTTGAAGAAGGAGTTAAATGTACATTAGCAAGGTTTTAAAGGTGTACGAAAGCCTTGAGAATGGGATATGGAGGAAGAAGGTAAGCCTGATGTTGCAACAAATACATACTCATAAATAAAACTATTAACACAGCAGATTGGAGTGTTTGTCAGGTTCATGCCCAGTGTCAGCAAAGCCCTGCTCTACTAAAGTGTCCTGGAGCAAGACGCTGAGCTCCTACTGGATCCAGCTGTTCTGTACAACAGCTGCCCCTGACCTCTGACCTCCCTTTAGGGAAGAATGAGTTTCACAGTGGGAATCAATGGGGTATTACATTGTTATCACTCAAATGTAATTATAACTAATGGCTTGAGTAATTATTAAAGTTTTGCTGCTGTGCAAATCTGGCAGAGGGCAGAGCTGTCTGCGAGGAAGCCCTGGGAGGCCCCAGAGCCCCTTTTCTCCGCCTACCTGGGCCAAGGCCAACCTTATCAGACAAGAGGGCCCCGAGGATTACTCTCCCCCAGAGCATTAGCCTCCCTCCTAGAGAAAAAGGGCAGCCATCTCTCCCTCCTCTCTTCCACCTCAAGCCCTCGTCTCCCCCCTTCGGCCCTCAGCACTCCACCTTTCCCGTGGGAGTTTGCAAAGCCAGGATAACCTTGAGACCTCAGCTGGTTTCGCTGCCAGAAACATTAAAGAAATTCCCTCCTTCCCTCTCCTTCTCTTTCTATCCTCACCTCTCCTGTACACCCCCACCCCACCTCACCGCCCCCCTCCAGCCCGCCTCCTGATTACTGGGACATTACTCTATTTTTTCCCTCACTGCGCCCCCTTTTCCCTCTCCTCCCCTTCATTTTTAGGCCCTTTTTTGCCTTCTCAGCCTCCTCTGATTGTGACTAAGATTAGCCCTTTTTCTTTCTCTCTCCCTCCCTCATTTCCTCTTTTCTCATCTTCGACAGGAGAGAGAGGGTGGGAGCTCAAGTAAAGTGAAAGAAAGGGCTGTTCACATAATCTCCTGCGAAGATGACTATTATCTGTAGATTGTCGAGCTGCCAATTTCAATTTAGCCAGCCCTGTTATCAGGCCAAAAATAAACGCCTCATTTGAAAAGTGTAAATCAAACTGTCCCGACAAGAGAATTGACTGACGTTGATTGCAAACTAACTGTTTTGGTGGCAGCCTGCACTTTGTGTGGCTTTTGTCTCTTGCTTCTCGCCCTCCTACCCCCCTTTGCCTCTCTCCCTGTTCTCTCTGTCGGCTTCACGGCTGTCATATTCCTTTAGTGCTGGAAAGGTCAAGTGCTGCTTGCTGCCTGTGAGATCTGAGGGAGCTCAGGGATATTCAGCTGTCCCCCTCTACCTTGCTTTGTAGCAACAATGCTTCTTGCTGTGAGCTCCCCTGCACTGCTACTGGCCAGCGGCGGCGGCAGCAACGGTGGCAGGCCGGGTTGCAGAGGAATGTGTTTATCCCTTGTAGTTAGCTCCCTCCTTTCAAGTTCCCAGCTCCTCCAAGTTGATCTGTTTTCACCACGCCACACAGAAAGGGGCCCTGTGTTGCTGCAGGATAGCAGCGGGGATCAGTTCTCAATGTTTATGGTCGAGAGAAATGATAAGTAATGAAGATGAGAGGGAGACGGAGACTGAGAGGAAGAGACATCAAAGGACAAGTAATGATTTACATCTTGTCCATGTTGGAGTACTTTTTCACTCGGTCTGGTAATATTACAGTGTTTTTATTCAGGAGTTAAAAACTGAGGCTTTCATGTGGCCCTAAGATTTCGACAAGGAAATGGAGAGAGTTTACAAACATGGGCTTTGTTATAGTTTCCCATGACATCACTACTGATGGGGCCTCAAGGGGCTGTGAACCAAATCCTCTCGGAGGCTTCACACACACACACACACACACACACACACACACACACACACACACACACACACACACACACACACACACACACACACACACACACGGATGACCTCATCGCCACCACATTCCAGGTTTCACCTTGCTGCCCCCGTCCCCGCCAAAGTCTCTCCCTCTCAGTCACTTTAACACCCTATCTGCCCCCTCACCTCCCCTACTGCCACACCCAGGTCAGGCTCCATTGTTCCTTATCAGAGAGCTTCAGCTTTCAACAAGGAGATGAGCTAACTGCCGCCGCCGTAAGATCGCAGGCCTGCTGGCTACAACTCTTAGCCTCACACTGTTTCAGCAACCAGTTTCTCTTCCCAACCCACTCAAGCCTGCACACAGTCACCACTGGGCAAAGGATTATGGGAAAGGCCATTGACATGTAAGTGGCTGGGCTGGAGTCAAGTGTTGGCTGCTGCAGTGTTAGTTTCAGGCATTTAATAGGGCTGGTTTGCTCACCACAGCTCCTCAAGGGCCATTAGAGGTGCTACTTTCTTCACAGTGTGGTCTAACAATGAAGAGAATGATATCTAGTGTACATAATCTTTATTCATTGAGAGCCACACTGTGATAACTACTTTGTTTCACCCCATCCACTTTTCCACTCAACTTAATCCATATTGGATAACAACTTCTTTTTATTCCACCTAAATGCACCACCTTCTGGGCTAAAGTAAACTGACTCTGCAACATGTCTCACTTTTTGAGGGGCTGATAGCGTTATGTAGGAGACCTTCAATCTTCTCTTTTGAAACGCCACTCAAACACAACTAAACAGCAGGATACAGATTGCATTACAACCTTGTTTAACTCTATGGGTTTAGTGGTCCTCCCAACAATGGCATTTCAGGTGAGATGGATAGACTATTGCATTTTTATTTTGGCGTGGTCTGTTCCTTTAACTATTATCCTATGTAGAACATCGCATAGTAATTTTGAGGCAAACATAATCACTCAGCTGTTACTGAAGAGATGCACTGTTTCACTCCCGAATGGTCAAAAGATAGAGAAAAAAAATGTTCAAGAACAACAATGACCACAAGCCTTTCCTGTGGATGTAAAGAAGAAAAACACAAAAACACCGCACTTTCCTTCTTGCAAAGTATCTAGGGTATGTAAACAAAAGCAACCAAGACAAGAAGTAATGTTATGCCAAGACCTTGTTTACAATTCTAAAATATTTCCGTGGAGAGAGGCAATACCTGTCCTTGCTCTCTTTAGACAAGTAAGAAGATATTCTCATTTGTTGTTGTGCAGCTTTTCTGCCTGTGGCACACTTAGCATGGTTTGTAGGAGGAGCGCGTGCTCCCGGTCTCTCTTCAATCTACTGCATTGTCCTCTGACTTCATTGTGTGATCGTTCACATTTTTGCTGTCCATTTTATGAATTTGATTATCCGCACAGACATGTGATTAAGATAATTTCAATGTGATTTCGCTTACCGACTTTTCAAAAGAACAGACATCTCAGCTCCAGGACTGAAAGTGTGAACTGTCAGTTCTGGAACAGGTCCTTCTAATTTCAAAGGCAACTAACCTGACATGTTCATGGAAGTTCATGTTCACCACGTTTATTTACTACAGTACGGGTTGAGGTAAAGATACAGTTAGGCAACTAAAAACCCTTTACGTTAGATGACAATTGCGATGATGGTAAAATAATAAAAACGTGAATCATAAATGAAGTTTGAGATATAATGCAAACACAAAAATATAATGCTTTATATGCCAATCACTACCTTATCTTTTCTTTGTGTGTATGAGTCTGTTTTTCCTGCATTGGTACTGGATGTTAGGAGGAGCGCGCTGTTGCTACTTAACCAAATGTGAAAAAACAACTCAGCAACAGGCTCAAGGAAAACACCCCGATGAATACACTACATTAAAATACGTTGCTGAAATAAAGAAGATTCTTCCAGTATGTCAGATGAGATGCTTTTACATTGAATATGAAACACTAATGTGGAATAGCTGCACACATAAATGGAACATGTGGGGAACAGAGGTGACACGTCCACATATCATCATGATTCAGAGTTTAACACACTAACCCTAGCGAGGGGTCAAGGGTTCAGAAAAAGGGTGTCACTGAGTTAGCTGGACGGATGTCCCGAAGCAAGGTGCCTTAACAGGATTAAACAGCAGCCTATCAGATCCATTTGGGTTAACAACATTAGTCAAATTAACTACTTCACAGACTGGCCTGATAACTTGTCTCCACCTATCTAGAAATCAAGCCTCTTGTTGCAAACAGATAAGGAGCATCTTGAAAAGGTTTGCCTTTGGCACAGTATGTTACAGAAGAAGTCCTCCTAGGGCTATGCAGAAGGCAAAGGGTACAAAGGGAAACAGTTTGGTCAGCCACGTTCTGAAAAAAAGGCCTATTTTCTATATAAGGCTGTATTTTATGCTTTTCCCCCCACTTGTTGTAGACCAGCACAGAGCAGCGCAGACCTCAGCAGAGTGTCACGCTTGGCAGGAAGTAAAAAAAAAAACAGTCAGTATTTAGGGATTTGGTGGCCTTTAAAGGTCAGTGACCAGTAGAACAGATATTAAGGCAATTTTTGCAACACCCCAGGGACAGTACTTTACTGTGTAGCCATTTTGGCGTGGTTGGTAAAAAGGCAATTGCAGGTCACAGGGCCAAAAAAGACGTTTGGTGAGAAGTGGTAAACAAAGGTCTTTGGATACTTGTATACATTTTTATTACATTAATGAATTACTAGGGGTGGAGAAGCAAAATAGGGTCATGTTTCCCACACATCGGCCAAATACTCCCCTGAGATTGCAGCTAATCCACACCCTCCCTGGCTAGGCATTTGCCCACCCAGACCCTACCCTGTTCAACCCTCAACTCTGGGGCCAAAGCTTATGCTAAAAACCTCACTTACAGAACAATATAAAAGCTCCAGTGCCTATGACTTATCCCTGCTCCGACTGAAGTTAGACATCCTGTACGCCCAGCCCCAGACTCCCGCTCTCATCTCACCCATTGCCTTATTTCAGCACCCTCAGACGCAATTCTAGTCAAATCCCCTGACTCACTCCCTGATCCCCTTTCCCTCCTTTTCTACCCAATCCCCCTTCTTCTACTGAGTAACTTTAATTGTCCTGGGAAAGTCACGGTTGGTCCGCGGGGCACAAAGCACCAGTTTATAATTAATGTTACAGAGGAGGGATTACAGGAAGCTCTGGGAAGCCTGATCTGAGAGGCTGTGACAGAGAGTGTGTGATCTTCCTGCTTGAGCCAGACTCAGAGGGCTTGTGTGCATGCTTGTGTGTATGTGTGTGATCCATCAGAGCAATGGGAGATCTCCCTTCCTTACACAGGCTAATTTATACCTTCATCAGCCATCTGCATCATACAGCCACATATAGTACATATTCTCTTGAAAGTGCGCTTGAATGTGGGCAACAGGTTCATTTAGACTTGAGAGTGCCTTTTTATGGGATTGAAGAACCCACTAGGAGTCTTGTGCTGTCCCTCCCTTCCTAGGGTGTAGGGGAGGTGGAGCTGGAGGTGGTGGTGGTCGGTTTAATGGAGGAACCACAGGAGGAGGGGTGGGACTGGAGCTCCTACCAGGCCAGGTGTGAGGCTGGGGGCTATGCACGTAAAGACATGAAGCAATGCACTCTACCACACAGAGCTAGGCATTGATACAAAACCACCTATATACAGAGAATGCTCATTAGACTACTGCTCAGTTTTCCTTGAAAACTGTTCAAATGATCAACTTAAGACCTCTACTTGAGACCTGCGGATTGCTGGTGTCTACCAAAATCCAGTTGAATGGAGAACAGAGGATCCTGAGTAGATGCTGTTTAAGATGAGAGGAAAATAGCAAGCATATTCAAACTGTGGTGAAATTCAAATTTTTCCAATAGTGATGAAGACGGAGAAGGAAGAGGAGGAAGATCAAGAATCAGCGGGTTCCTATCAGGTCTTGCCCTCTGGCACAAAGACAGGAGCCCGGCTGCCTGTCTTTCATCATCAGCATGCAGGATCAGAGCGTGTCTTACACATCAACTCCTCTGTGTGCCTGTGTGTGTGTGTGTACATCTGTGTGTGTGTAAAGAGAGGGCACGTAAGGGCCCAGACTGCCTGCAGGGCCCCCCACGCAGATGAGCAGGGGCACAGGAGCGCTTGGCAGAGAAAGGAGAGGAGTGTGTTCATGAGTATGTGTGTGTGTCTGTGCATACTTGTGTGTACTCAGGGGAGAGAGCATATGTGTGTTTGTGAGTAAGGGAGGGAGGTAAGAAGGGAGTGAGTCAGCCAGTTTGGGCATATTTCGTCTCTTCCCCACCCTCCCTCCCTCCTCACCTCTCAGTTTGTTCCCTTATCCCTCCCTCTGCTACTCACTCTTTCCCTCCATCCTTCTATCTGTCCTCCCTCCCCAACACACACACACAAACACACACACACACACACACACGCCCCCCGCCGCCTCTCATTCTCAGACAGTAGCAGCCGGGGGCCAGGAGCCTGCTGGTGGAGGCTGCATCGATCTTTTCCTAGCTGTGGGGGCGGCTGCAAACACACACACACACACACACACACACACACACACACACACACACACACACACACACACACACACACACACACAAACATCAGATTCCTAACCTTGAAGCGGTGGCGGTGGATGTAAGGGGGCTCTGGGTTCGACCTGGTGTGACTCCCTGAAATCTGCGTGGCTTTCTTTAGCTAACCTCTGGAAGCTTGTCCAAAACCCACGCGTGCACCCACACAAACACTTAATCGCACACATGCAAACAGCCAGGGATACGTGGACAAACATGGAAAGACACAGCTGTTGATTTGACTGCAATGTGGGAGACTTAACAGGCTGCACATCTGTAAACGGTTTGGTAAATAATAATTCAAAAACTTTAAAGGCAAAGTGTTTTCAAATCTAAACGTGTCTTTTCAGCCTGTTGAAGGTTGGTGAACGTAACCCTTTGAATGAGTGAGTTCATGGTTTCAAATGCCAACTCTACCTCTTGTTACCATTTGTTGCTAACAACATAAAATAGTAACCAAATTTGCAACATTCAAGGTGCAATTTGCAACATGAGATCATTTCCTCTCATGCTCATTTTGACACTTTACACTAATTAGCGCAAATGCCATACTTACGACCCATGTGTGAGCATATGCAAGCCCTCCAGGACTCGCAAATTTATCGGCAGTTTAGTGAAATGGGCCCTTTTTAATAGGATAGGCCTCTACCATAATAAACAAAGAATTTTGAATCATACACGAACAACAAGATTGGAAAGACAATCACGATGCTTCAGTATATACTGTAAAAGGCACCTGTCTGAAAGAGTGGTAGATGAGTGAGTGCATATGTACAGTGTGTGTGTGTGTGTGTGTTACCTGCTAAATGTGCTGTCAGAAGAGATGCTACATCATTTAATCTATGCAATATGTCTTGTAATAGTTCACCACTTCTCATTCATAGCAAACGGCATAAGAAAAGCATGCTTTGGTGGTAATGGTGGGGACCTGGGGTGGGGGGGGGGTCTTAATCCTTAGCAAAGCCCCAATCATAGTGAAAAACATAGGCGAGGGAAAATACAGGGAGAGGTGAGGGTCTTTAGCGAACAAAACTGAGGAATGGGGGCACTGATGAAAAGCCAAATATGCGACATTCACAGAAAAGGAGGCCCTTGTTGATGTGCGGCACCTTTGAAGAAGAAGAAGAAAAAAAGAGGGTGTGTGTATGTGTGTGGAGGGGGGTCACTGTATTGAAGCACATCATGTCATGGCAGTCAAAACGGCGTAAGGTTGACAGGACACACACACACACACACACACACACACACACACACACACACACACACACACACACACACACACACACACACACACACACACACACACACACACACGTCTCCCCTCTCACCCCCCTCCTGGCAGTGGAGCATGCAGATTGTGGGAAACAGCGGCTGAGGCACGCGCCAGATAAGATCTTGCCTCTCTGGGCCTCTCTGGAGATGCAAACACAACCCTGTTGGCACGCAGCAGCAGCAGCAGCAGCACCCCCCCCGGTACAGCCATGCCACAGTGTGCATGTCATCTACTTCCTCTCTTGTCTTTGTTTATGAAATCACTCACCCCACAGACTGCTCCTTTCAGCCATCTTTGCCCACCCACTCTAAGAATAAATGAACTGATGGTTAGTAGTGTGCAACATGCCTCACATAGATAGCATCTATATCTGTTAACAATGTTTCGTCACTTCTCAGGACACAGAATACCTCTCCACTTATTAACTACTTCCTTCTGTGGACAGGTTTCGGAAATTAGCATTTAGCTACAACACTTAACATTGGGGGTGACAAGATTCCCCAAATTCACCTTTTTTTATTTGTTTTATAATTTATGTATTTGAATAGTTATTTTTATAGGTCAAATGTCTCTTAGGTGGAACCTCTAACAACTCATAGACATTAAATGTGTCAAAGAGCACAAACTAGACAACTAATCCAAAATGAAGTTTAATACTAGTAGTAGTAGTAGTACTAATAGTAGTACTAGTAGTAGTAGTAGTAGTACTAGTAACTAGCAGTAGTACTAGTATTAGTAGTAGTACTAGTAGTAGTACTAGTAGTAGTAGTACTAGTAACTAGTAGTAGTAGTAGTAGTACTAGTAGTAGTACTTGTAGTAGTAGTACTAGTAGTAGTAGTAGTACTAGTAGTACTAGTACTAGTAGTAGTAGTACTAGTAGTAGTAGTAGTAGTAGTAATGTTTTTCCACTGTGCTATTTTGACATGTGTTCCAGTCACTCATTCACACAAAGTGATCCGCAGATGTAACATTTGAGGTGTAAAGTGTGACTTGTTTTCATGGCGTCAGCTCATCCAACATTCAGAGGCAGTGGATGAAGTCAGTCTTCATCACTTCAGCTGATCATAGAGATGGAATGAGGCCAGACTGCTGCTGAATGCATGAGAATTCATCCAAGATGATGAGTAAGCTCAGACTGGTGGGATACAGTCTCTTACTTACCATGTCTTCTGTCATGATCTGTCCTTCTTACTTAAAATTAAATTAATAAAATATGCAGAGTGAGGGTGTTATCTGGGCAGTTCAATGTTGATCATCAGCTTACATTTGAGAGGCTCAGATGAGGTTAGAGTGATCATGGTTACCTTACTTCATCACATAAGCATTGAACACTACTATACAGTCTAATAGAGGATATTATCATGTAGTCCACCTGAGAGGCACATTCCCTGTTAAATATCTGTATCATACTTCATTATCATACAGAAATGGTATTGCTCGTAAACAGATGTATTGACATACTGTTGCCGTTAAATGCAGCCCCAATATACTTCAATTCATCCAGAACTTTCTTTGTTTTAGGATTCTTCGTTCACCATGGAGGCATGCGAGAAAAACAAAGGTTTTGTTACAAATTCAAGGTAACACGGGTGAATAATTGATATACAAATGATCATTTTCAGGGTGAAGTATTCCTTTGAACTGCACATTCAGGAGGAAGTGGTTTTTGTGGTGAAATTCTAGTGAAGAGGCTCTTGTGCCGACTGTTAACCACAGCTGCTAAAGACACGACAAAATGTCAAAATGGTCCCACATGCAAGATGGAAAAACTGTACATCCTCTCACACGCAAACTCGCATGTTTCTAATTGCATGTTCACATTCACACACTGCCGCAAACTCTTCGTATACAAACTTCACAGTTTTTCTGTATACACACACATGCTCGACACGTTCACTCAGTGTAATCAGCATGCACACGTAGCACATCCGCCAGACTCCCGGTGCTAACATATTCAACCTCTTCCCTTCCCACAAGCCAAATATTTGTTCTTGTTCAGATATGGGCCTGAATGACGGGACACCATTTCAGCAGTTACTTTTCCCCCTCTGTTTCTTTCATTGTCATACACTCCCATTCTGGCCTGTGGTGAACTACTCCCTACCTACATTGGCACTGCATCAAAAGACAGCTCCCTCAGGGGAAAATAGGATTTAAAATAGTGTTTCGAGCAAATAAAGATATTATTTATTTGTACTTAGGACATTATTATATTGCTGCTCTTTTTGACCCCGGCTGCTTGTTAAATGATAGTGTTGGTGTTAGTAGCGTCTGTTTGGGTCAACCACATTTTGGATGGGGTCTAATTATCCTTCGGGGTTTACTAATCCTGTCTAATCGTGTCATTCTATTTTGAAAATAAGATTATGCATGTCAGGTTTGGGTAAGTGTTCCAATGTTTGAACCTGTGAAGACCACTGAGCACTCAGGCTGGGCACCTAAATCTGCCTGTGATGTATCAGTCCATAACTATGGCCTCCAGTTTGAGATCAACATCATGCAAACAACCAGTGATTTAGTAAAAACCTATATTGCCTTTCAACAAGTCTTCCAACCCATACAAACACATGGTTTGTTCCTACCCTCTAATATGACCCACAGGAGCGTTTCATAACAGTCTTAACATAACATTCACAGTTCTAAACGGGCGATTTATGCAACCAAAATACTTCGTAAAGCATCATGGTTTAGGTTAAAAAAGGTATCGTAATCTGAGACATAACTTAATTTACGTAGGCACGTAATGTAAAGTAAGACATAAACTGATATAAATATGTTACATCAAAATAACCGAAGTGGAATTTTGATTTCACAACGGGACACGAACACCGGTTTGTTTGACCCATTCATCTTCTCCTCCAACGCGCCATTGTGGACTCGTCACTCTTTGAACTACGTCTCCTTTGCTCCCGTCATAATAACAACAGGCCCTAGAGGTTGTAAATAATATAAACATAAATGTGGCTCGTAATATGCTGCTTGTACAAACACCCTTTGAGGTCGATTCATTTGGGGGGACAGGCTGCTTTCTTTCCTCTTAAAAGTCACAAAGGTATCTACAGTATTAACGATGGAACTTTACAACTGTGAAAATGAGCAGCTACATAGTAAAAGAACCTCAATTCGAGAAGACCAAGATTACGTGCTCCACCGGCTTCATCAAGTATTAAATGGACTTCAAAATGTACTGCCTTTGTCTTTCCACATTAGATACAATATGTATACTACACAAGCGTTAAGAGAGTTGAAATTAAGTTGTAAAGATTCATTTAGGACAAAACTCTACTCAGCATATTAACAATATATGGGTTAGGGGGACAGGGAGGCTAAATTGGAGAATGGGGTAATGAAGAGTCAAGGGGTGGAAGCCGAGGTCATCTGAGCTGTCGCTCGAGTAGATGGACCCTCATCCCCCCCGACACGAACACACACCCCGCCCTTTCTCTAGGCCCCCGTACGGTAATTGGGCACTAACATCAAACAGGCTTCATTAGAAGGACTCCAGGAACTGCTAATCCCCTGCCTTCACACACAGGGGGGAAAAACGGTTTTGTGGTGCATGGAGTCCGCCACGCCGAACAAAACATCTTGAAGAAACATCAAAGCCCTCCTCATCCGCGTCTCCGAAACTAAGGACTCATATATACGTGTGTGTGTGTGTGTGTGTGCGTGTTATTAGTTTGCCTTCGTTGCACCTTTGCTGTATGCTCATGGTGGCGGCTGAACAGGACAGAACGTTTTTTTGCCTGCAAGTCATCTGGAAACAAAAGAGCACTTCAGCTGCCTCTAAAAACATCAGACATCAGTGGGGAACAGTCGCCACTCGGGTACAAAGGCGCCACCGTGATGCCCCAACTCGCCGTTGGGGGGGGGGGGGGGGGGGGGGGGTGCCCGACATGAACACTCACTTTCTTTCACTGATACACTGCGCATACATTAACACACACGCAAACCCAATGACACACAGAATGACTTACGCGAGAAACAGATGCGATTAATAGCTCTGTTGAAGTTGCGTTTTTTTTCTTTAATGTTTGCTGTGGAAATTGCCCTGTAGCACATAGTTACAACTTGTTAATTACACTTGTTACACATTTACACAAAAAACATGCACACACCTCATGGCATGTCTGAACAGATATTCGACGGTCAAAGAAAGTGCGTAGTACACCTTTAAGTAAACCTTTACAATGCATTAACCTTTTTCTTTATGATGTCACAGAAGAAAGTTATACCCTCATTAAAAATGAATCCCTGGTCTAATCCCTGACAGGCAATCGTGCAGGTGATTTCTGAAACCTCCACCTTGCACCTCCATCATATCATTTATTCTCTTTTATTAGCTGTGCTCCTGATGCCTCCATTGACAAAAACACATACAAAACTGGCAGAACATGAGGCACTAAACTACCAAACCACAGCGTCACACAGAAACCTGTTTTCTCACACACACACCTAAACTGAATGTTCATTCCCACCCATCCCTTCCTATCTCACCTGACCTGGCTCATCAGTCCAGCTGACCTCTCTAGCTTCGAACACACACGCACACGCACACGCGCACACACGCACACACACACGAGGATGAGGATGTGCTGACAGGGAAGAGATGCCTGCTCTAAATTAGCAGGAAGTTGCGGTGTCAAGGTGTCACAGGCATCTAGTGCGGAATAGGAGTGCTGGTCCGTCCCCCTACTGAGTCCCTCCGGGAATGCTTTGTTGTCGCTTTCCCAGCATCAAACGCCTGCCTGCCATTCACGGCCCGGACCGCAGCCGTTTTCCTCCCCGCTGTGTTTGGATTCCCTCGCAAATGAGAAACACAGTCATTTAGAGACTCAGATGTTCTAATTTTGACCTCATGCTGGAAGAAGAGGGAGGGGGGTGAGGGGGATGGGGAGGGACATCCTAATTGGCAATTTGGGATCCACCATAGCGGATGGGCACTCAAGTAAGAAATGATTTGGCCTGCCTACTTTCATCTTCCCAACTTTTCCTCCTCCACCCCAGGTTTCTCTTGCAACCATTTTATCCCTCCGTCAGGTTTAACTCCAACTCCAACTCCGTGCGCACGCACACACACACACACACACACACACACACACACACACACACACACACACACACACACACACACACACACACACACTTATGAACGTGCACGGGTGGTCTGTGTGTCTGTTGGCGTGGGCCAGCCGGGGCAGCTTTGCAGAGCAACTCTTCCCAGGCTGCGTTGTAATTGTCAAGGAGGGCGACCTTGGCTTCCTTTTAAAATCCCGCTGAGCAGAACATTTATTTAAGGAAGCTCTGGAGGCTGGATGGGACGAGGGGGGTTAAATGAGGGGGGAGAGCAACAGGACGGACCCATGACTACAACATCAAAGACCAAGCCAGACAAGGTAGGACAGAAGGCAAAGTGACAGGAGAAGTGAGAGACAGGGAACCACAATCACATTCCTAATGTTTTTCCAATTCTGCATTGTGATTATACATTTCATGTAGATCTGTCTAGCCTTCCTTGCTTTTCCAATATTATTATTTTGTTCCGTCTTGCTCATAATCAACTGAACTAAATGGATTGCCACAGAGAATAGTTAAGGGCTTAGATGGTGTCACATGACGTGTGAGATGAAAAAAGAACACACGTCTTTTAAAGAGCTGAGGGGGAAAACAAGGGGGCAAAGACATTAGACAGTTTTATTATGACATCTCTGTTTACGTTTACAAACATTTACATATATACATATTGCACTTTTACATTTACATATGAAGATATATGACATCTCTAAGTACAGTAACAGTGCCTTTGGTGGTTTTAAGTTTGACTAACATTAGCATTAACAATACCACTAGTTTGAGATGGAGGTGAACTGAATATTCATGGCAATTATACAATTGGCTATACAGTTAATTTGAGAAAAATATATTGAGGTTTAAAATGTTAATGTAAAGCATCTTTAGTGAGGACGTCCGCCCTTGCTAAATTACTGGAAATAAACTGACATGAATCATAACACATTAAGGTGCTGATCCCAGCATCATTAACACCCTGTGTGTCAGTGTGTCATTAATGTTTGTGCACTGGACAGCATCAGGCTGAAAACTGCAGGTGTAGATCAGTAAAAACAGACACCTGTCCTTAGCTGGCTGGCTCGTCTCTCAAACTGCCAGCTTCTGTGTGTCACTGACTCATTCTGTCTGACAAGCCAAATGTGGCTTAGAAAGGGTTAAACACTGATGCATGAGGCCAACACATGTTAAGACAAACATACGCAGGGCATATGCGAACACAGACACACACTCCCTGTCTTCAATAACTCCATATTGTTTGCAAGCGCGAAGGGTGGAACCTTCCTCTCTCTCTCTCTCCTTTCCCTGAGTGCTGATGCTCGGTCGGCCGCAGGGCTGAGGAATGTGTGAGAGCCATGTGTCAAATCCCCAGACTGTGGGAAAGTGCTGCTCTCTGCTGAACTCCCTCCTCCCTCCCTCAATGCCTCCCTCCCTCGCTCTCTCATTTTGTTGGACCGCTCTCCAGGCGAGCGCCCTGCCCCGCTCCAACCCTGTGCGAGTGTGTGTGCATGCAAGTGTGTGTGTGTGTTTGTGCGCGTGCCTGCCTGCCTCACAGCACACAGGAAGTGAGCGGAGAGAGTCTGCCAGCGGAGCTCCGCCTGGAACTGCCGCTTCCTGCAGACAGTTTCTATGCCAACACCAAGCCATCCCCAGCACGCACACGCACACCACACACACACACACACACACACACACACACACACAATTACATAGACAACCTCCTCAACTCATCGCCAGGAACAGCCAAGACGCCCCGAGAAGGAGGGATGCTGCTCTTTCCCTCTTTCTCTGTATGTTTATCTCTGTCTCCCCCTCTCTGCCTCTTCCTCCCGAACACAAACACTGACATCGCTCTCTCTCTCTCTCTGTGTTCTCATTGCTTCGATCCGGAGCTGCGGCTACACTGCAAGTTTCTCTGATGCTTGCCAACAAGCCAGTTATTTGCTACAAATAACACATTTTTCAGCATAAAACTATAAATCTCCCCCAACATCAAGTGCACATATCCGCCAGGCCTCTTAGTAGAGAGTTCCCTTTGCAAACACAAAATGTGCACTCAAGACAAAAAAACATCAATGTTACAGTATGTCTGCACGCTCCGAGCTTGCAACTCTTCTAATAAGCTGTGACTTCTTCATTCTTTACACGTCTTCCTTTTTATCCGTTCTCTAATTAGATCAGACAGTGTTTTGTTGATCTGCATACTTTTCAAATATTCTCTGCTACCCTTCTCCCCTTTCTGTTCTGTATACATACAATACATCTGAATCTATATAACTGTTTAATCTTTAGTATTGTTTTGTCTGTTGCTGTTTTTGCTCACATTTTCCTTGAAAGACACTTTTAATCTTCATACCTTGATAACTAAGGTTAATATCCTGCCTGATGATAGGAATGGCTATTAAGAAACATTTATCTTACACACAATTTAAAATACAAAAATACCAAATAGGCTGTTATGTTGCTGCTGTTCTGCCACATTCTGACCTTTCACTATGAGGTTTGGTAATTTCCATGTCATGGTTTTACTTTTGAATCTATTTGGATTCTCTTTGGAAATATATTTCCTTTCAGTTATTCTTGATTTTGGTACATGAGATGAGGAAGTGAAATTCTGTTTTAAACTCATATAGCGTGCAGTGTATAAAGTGTCTGCCTTCCCTAGAAATCCAGATTTATCTGTACTAGTTCACTCCATCGACACACAGGCAAGGCTTTAATTAGTTTTTCTTTTTTTGATTTGTCTGTGTTTTTATCTCTTTCTCTGGTCAGCAGATTTTACAGAGCAGTGTTTCCGTCAATCATCCTGTACTCCTCCGCAACAGAGCCTAAAAATACACTCCTTACACCTGCCGTGCTTCACCCAGCCTACTCACGTCATAAAACATGTCTGCTGAGACACACGCTCACTTTCGCTCTCAGACACACTGTACTGATGACATAAGCAGTCTCAGCCGTCCTGATCCATCTTCCAGCTGGAGGAATACGAGCAGATCTGCTGTTTCCTGTCAGTGGCATCCAGAATGTCGCAAAAATAAAGCCGACCTCAGGTCAGCTCCCACCCCGGCCCCTCAGATCTACATATAAGCCCTGTGGGACTTGTCCGCACTTGCCTGAGTTGACCTCACCATGGCAGTGCTATCTATTAGTCTTTATACCTTTTAGCAGTCAACAAGCCAGTTACAATGCATTAGCGTGTTATATCCGTAACATGTCCTCTTAGTGCCTTATAAGCTTGTGCTCAGTCTGTTAGTAATACCACAACTATTTGGGAACAAAAAGACAGCCGTATATCCATTAAGCTGAAAAAGATGTGCCCTCTTTTTTAAAGCCTGGTTTCCAGAACAAAATAAATCAAACACACCATCAAGTGAATGAAATATTGGTAAACGTATTCAGGCTTGTTAATGGAGGCAGTTTCCTCACTATGTCTGCACACAATACCATCACTGAGCACTCACCCACTCACTCACACACACACACACATACTGCTATCCTGAGTGCGAGCCAGGCGCCAAGAGCAGATCCACAATTCGTCCAAATCTCCCTTCTCCACATCAACGCACAGACCGCGCCAAATACCCCCACAGAAATAAAATACAAATATCCCTGGGAGAGAAAGAGAAAGACAGGAGGAAGAATAATGTTTGTGTGTGTGTACGTTATACCACTGCAAGTCCAAGGATGGGTGCAATTTAACTGAGCCAGCGGGGAGGATAAGTGGCCAAGGGTTACACACACACACACACTCCTGGCTGTCTCTGCTGGTTGAATAAGCAGTCTCTGTGCCATATTGGTTTGGGCCTCCCCCTCCTGTGTTAGACCTTGTTAGCATGCCAGCCCTCAGTCTCATTCCCACACTCCCATATCTGGCTCTGTGGCTGGCGCTGGGATTCCCCCTCATCATAGACACATGCACGCACAAACGCACACGCACACACGCACACACACACACACACACACACACACACACACCCATCACAATCAATTCGGTGGTGGTCATTCCTCTTTATTTGACCCTTTTCTTCACCCACTCATTCCTAACTGTGATCATTCGTCTCTCCAGTCTTTTCCCATACACTCTGTCTCATCTCATTATACAGTTTCTTTATTTAAGCTACCTGTTTGCATTACACCAGGACATGGTAATGGATATGGAGTTATGGGTGTCTTTGCGGTTCTTTGATGTTAATGTGTTAGACATTCAGAGATGATCTTAAGTTCTTAGTAGGCCTGTGGTAAAGTTGCAACAACTTGCCTGCTGTGTCCATAGCAGACATTGAGTGTAAAATGTCAATGATGCCGCACATAGATTTAGTTTATCACATAATCTTCAATTCCTGGGACATCTTTGATGCTGATTGCTTAATGCAATGGAAGATTTACACTGCAGAGATAACCAATCAATCCTCTTGGATTTTCTGTTGATAAAATGTAAGTTTCTGTAGATTCTTTGTTTGACTTTGGTGACTGTTAACGGTCATGCTGGTCATCTACCCATTTCTTCTTCTATCAATTCCAAACAAACTACAGTTGTCTGCAACATATCCCTGCTGGTCCTGTCCAGGGAAAGAGCTTCACCAGGTGGTCAGAACAGAAAAATGTAAAAGAATCATTTGAGATATATCAGAAACCGAAGAAAAGTAGCAAAAAAGTAGCACGGTACTTTAGGCTGTACTATTGGGAGAAATAATCGTATGCACAGACTGAAATGCACTGCAAACAAGTGTTTTATTGTTATAGTTGTTAGGCAGTGTTGCCTTGTTAGAGGCCCAATGACCATGGTGAATTATTGCAGGAGTCGTTTCGTTCTACTCCCATCACTCCCGCCCTGTATGCACCGAGTGAGTGACAAGACGCTACACACCCAACATACCGCTGAATGACTAGATGACCACGTCTACTCATAACAACCCATGCTGACCTTACTGGCAATGAAGCAAAATGCCTGTTAGTCAATGCGTGGGACATTGAGGTTGAGAATGATTAAGAAAATGGACATTACTTGTAGGAGTTACGGTTATGTTTCATCTCAAGATATAAACTGCTGGCATGGTTACACATGGTTACACACTACAGGAGGTCTGTAACTACATATCTGTAGAAGAATTACAAAAACTTCACTTCTCAGAACAAACCCTAACCCCGGGCAAGCTGGGAGGATCAATCGCAATCACAGAAGAACAGAAACCTTGTGTTTATTATTCCCACCGTCCACATGCTTTGACAGCACTGAGTGAATGACATTAGGAGGGTGTGAATTACATAAAATACCTATATTTACATGACCCTTTTTAGACAAACTCCTGCCTACTAAACAAACACTAAAACATAATTATCTTTAAAAGGGTAAGACTTGCACTGCAGGCTCCATTAAAGCTCACTTAGCCGTCCTGCCAGAGGAAGCAAGGCTTTATAGCACTGTGAGGGTCAAGAGAGGGCAGATGATTTACAACCGGCAAAGGGCTGGACATGCTCAAACACCAGTAAATAATCTGCAGAACAGTGTTTAAACAATCTCAGTTTCCACTGCTTCCATTAATTGCATATTAAATCATGACATCATAGAAATAGCTGAGATATTTCAACTTTAAAATCTACTTGGGGGAGCCAGGTGAGGTGTGTGTGGGCAGAAACTTTTTTTCTTTAAGCTGAGCTCATGCTGCTTATCTGACGATGAGGTCAATGAAACAGGAGAGTTATAGCTGGTGATGCACTGTTTTATATGGTTTGAAGTTACCGCTATAATGTCAAACCAGCAGACTGATTTTAACTGTGATTTTAATTCATAGCTATTGTAGAATTCATTGGAATAGTTATTGTGCAGTTAAAGTTGCATTGACAGCTATGATCGACAGAGGAAATATCTAATATTTTAAGAGGGTTGGCGAGGCAGAAAAGTGAATACAAGGTGGCGCTGAGGAGAGCAGGAGGAGCGAGTGAAGAGAAGCAGAGAGGAGGTGCTGGAGAGGGGTAAGGGAGGCACCGCAGACATCTTATCAGCCTTGGGAGCTGTGAGTGATCTAAGTGGGCTGAGAGAGGAGAGGAGGGCCTCTGTTGTGCCCTGTGATCCAAAACTCTGCTTTATGGCATGCTCCAGATCTCTATCAGTGTGGGAAAAGACTGAGAGGCCAGAGGAACTGTGTATATGTGTCTATGTGTGTGTCTGCACACACACGATTGTTTGGTTTGCGTGCAGTTTCTGCCACTAAAGCATCAAGTGGGCAGAAGCTTGTGTGCATAAACGTGAAGTGTGTATGTGGGTGTGTAGTTTCTGCCACTAAAGCAATCAAGAGCGCAGCGGCTTGTATTTTAAGAGTGTGTGTGTGTGCGCTTGGCTGCTGTGGAGCCTGATAAGGACTATAAACACCATCCAACAGCAGGCGGGCAGGTTCACCCACACTCGACGATAAGACAGAACTTTGACCCTTCACAAGTCTAACCGACGCACACGCACTCACACACGCACATGCACAGCGTTAATATCAGGCCATAAAGTAAATTATATGCTTCTGTGTGTCACAATTAAATCTAACGTCACTGCCATTCCATCGCTTCAAACGCTAAAACATGTCGCTTACAGGGAGCTGCAGTCATATGAATGCCTTGTCACCAGATGGTTGTAAAACAGACTGATCACTCATTAGTAATGTCCTGTGCTGAGGGCTCCAGACTATTAGTGATCCTTTATGCCTGTTGGCTTTAACTGCCATCAAAGGATGCTCACGCCGCATGATTTCACTGAGTGAGGCCTCCTAAAGGCAACAAAATCTATGAGTTCATGAGCACCCGCTCCTCTCTGGATGCCAGCTGAGTGATGCAAACACTGCTGTGCTTCAATAAACCTGCAGTGGGGTCATGGGGTGGTGAGGCCACAGCTAAATATGTGGCAGGTTTAGCTATTAGTTGAGTCACAGATGAGTTCATAAGAGAGGCACACTCCAGGGGGTGACTGGGTAAATCATGCTCCATTTCACCAATGCATTCGGCTGACAAACACACACACTGACGCCACACACGCCCAAACTCATGCAGACACCAGACTCCACGGTGACACACTCCATCAGGGCCACTGTGAGTCACCTGTGCAGCCTGGTAAGACAAGCAGCCTGAGGCGAGGAGACACGAGATGTGTGTGTGTGTGTGTGTGTGTGTGTCTGGCTCCAGTGATATCATCACTAGGAGACAGCGAGGGCCGAGCCGTCTGATGGACGGCACACTCCGCTCCCCTTCTGATCCGGCCACCTCTCTCACCAGAAACGACCATCATCCCACTACTTCATAAAATAACGACAGAACAAAGAAATGGATGACGGGGAGGGAGTAGCAGGGGAGAAGAGGAAGGTATGGATGGTGTATAAGCAGCCAGGTCGTGGCCTTGAGTTACGCCAGCCTCTAGACACGTCCATGGGGAGGAGACCTGGCCTACGTTTGGCAATCAGCAGCCACTTACACACTAAAATAGGAGTAGACACAGACATTAAACAACCATTACATCAATAGTATGGATGGGACGCACTTTAAATGTGTACTTATCATCCGCTTTATGACCAACCATAACCACGATGAATAGCAGCTCTAGTCAATTCTGATTTCTCAGCGGCTGGTTAAGGAGGAGATAGAGCACAAGAAAATGTACTCAACAAATCAAATATTATCGAATACAAGCAAAAATATTGGCAACTTTACATTTTAGATTGCACGACAACAATTCTATGCAATGTTGAAAAATTCACCTATATTGTTTAGCCTATACATATACACGGTAAGTGTTACAATGTACGTGGCTGTGTTTGTGTGACCTCAGAAAACAGCACATCAGCGATCTAAATGCAGATAAGTATTGTACCAAATTTCTAACATGTCTGAAAAGCAGCATATATTATTGTATGTGGGGGCAGAGCCATATCTAGATAAGGTTTCATTTGTGCAGGTGCACTTCATTGCCTTGATTTAGCCACAACTCTCTTTAACTTTCCCATACCAACACGTGGTACGCCTCTGCCTGCCAGCCACAGGAGCACATGTGCTAAACAGTATAATTAAAGTCATGTGGAAATGGCAAAGCTGTGGCAACATCCTGACCAGGCATGAGACATGAGTGTGAACCAGAAAAATTAATATTTTAACTGGGTTAATGCTCAATTAGTATTTCTTTCATCAATGCTCCAGTCTGTTCTTATCTTTCTTACATTCCTTTCTAGCACACTGTTGCTATCACACCACTTATTTGACCCCCTTTGCACCATGAATCCTTATCTAAAGATTTCACAAATATCGCAATATTATAAGATTTTGCAACACACGTCCACATACTAATATCAAATCAAGCTGTTTTTCTCACTCAAAAATATATCATATTAGTTTAAACGTATCCACTTACCTACAAATGAAGAAAGCGAGACGCTCTCTACTGCACTTTTATTTTGTCGTTTTCCCCTGCTGTTTGGATTTTGTATAAAATATAAGAGAACTGACAGCTTTGTATTAAATCACACCAGCCATGTCCCCCACATCTGAACTCTGCAAAAACCTACTGGCATGACTGTGCATTATGATAGACTTCTTATTATCGCATACAATAAATTCTGTTCAGTTACTTCACTGTCATCTCAGCACCCAGCCGCATGACCAGAACTTATTGCCTTTGGCCACCGTTGAACTAAAACTCAAACTGGAGCATGGCCAGGGGAAGTCCATAAAGTAAACAAGGGTCATAGGACTGGGCTCATCAACTAAACGCTCATTATCACACACAGACCTCTGCCTGTAATGTTACCATGAAATGTGGGTCAGCTGATGCACCGTCTCCGTGTGAAGTGGCTGAATAGAGAATAGATCAAATAAAGGCTCCTGCTGTTATATTGTGGAGTTACCATATATATATATAAGCTACTGTGTCACTGGGTTTAGGAGGCGTTAATTTGTTTCACACCTTTAGGTTAAAGGCAGTGGTTTGCGTCACAGCTTCCTTTTCCAAACAGTAGCGTCCATCTTCTCTGAGGTGGCATTTTGCACCTCAATAGGGCCCTTGTGCTGCCCAGCAAGGGAAGATAGGTGGCTGTTCACACCTCATCCAAAGTAACAGTCATCATGTCATGCTGAAAATGAGGTAATAAGAACCTTCTTTCTTCACAAAAGTCAGGTGACAATTTACACTTAAATGTAAAGTCAGCTGAGCTGCACTAGATCACATGGAGGGATTGCGACAACGTGATCAACGCATGCAACGCTACAACTAATAAATACTTTTCACAGTAAATAGAAACTGAGCAGCCTTTCTGTTTTTTCTGTTCTTCAGTTTACTTTTAGTCTCATTTACATGGCAGCATCTGACTGTATTATTTTATGATTCAAGATTATTAAGGTAAAAATGATGATTATGAAAAACAAACAAACTAGAGATAAATACGGAATTCTAAATCAAAAATGCTATTTTACCATTAATGGATATTCATGAAAACATAACCGTAATTTACATTTTGTACATGTTAGTTAATTTCTGTCTTTCAGATATACTATCACTGAATTTTCTTTTGCTGTCGGGCCGACTATTCGCCATTTGGAAGAACTATAAACGCTAGTTCTAATCGAGCATAACCCGACATAGTTCAGATGATGCGGCTTTGAAATATGCAAACCACAATGAGACTATCATGGGAAAAAAGCCCTCGGAACTATAACTTCTCCTCTCTATAAGCTGCACAGCATTTGTCATCTATAGATCAACAGGCTGAACAATACACTCCAAAACGTAAAAACACCAAAACCCACTTCTTCATTAAAGCTCATCTTCAGGCCAGTATGCAAATCTATGCAAACACCAATCTAAAGAATACTTGTTAGGACACATCGGCTCAAGCACCAAACAGTCAGGCCTATAAAGCACAAATGCCAACGGTCGATCAAACATCAAACGACCCCCTTTGACATCCACCAACCTCAATCGGTCTTGGACAGAGTTGGCCGTCTCCATCTAAACTCATTTTAATACAAAGAGCTCTGCCTCTTATTGTGAGAGTGACAGAGAAAGCAGAGTGTTGACAGAGAAGATGGAGATGGCAAACATCTCGGGGAGCAGATTGGCTCATGTCCCACATCTGCCTCTCATACTGGGGCTGCAGGCATAGCAGATTTGAAGAGGGATAGGGGTCATTCTCAAGTGGGTTTAGGGCAAACTGAGGTCTCTGTGCCGACACGGAGTGATTAAATGCTGGAATTAGGGGGACAGCAGCAAACATCAAAACAGACAGAAACCTATCCATCTGGGGGAATCAAGAACAGTAAGATTAGGTGTGTTGTAAGTGTATGCGTGTGTGAGGTAGTGAGTTTTCACACCTCCAACACACATATTGAAACAGTGCACTTTGCCAATTCCAACAGTCAAAAGACCTCCCATGAAAAAAAAGGGCACAGGACCTTTTTAAATAGGTAGCAGTTGCTCTGATCCCATATCTGTTCTCTGTGCTGGATTGTATTGTGGACATTAACATGCAAATATCTGCTAAATCCAGCTCTGTCCAAGGCTGAACAGACCTTTCACAGCTCTCTGAAACGGCAGAACAAGGCAGGTCAGGGAGGAGTAATCCACACACTACTGATACCACCAATCCAGCGACAAAGGGATTGAAACAGTACAAACCAAAACCAGACGCCTCTACCAACTGGAAATGTCTGCAATAAGAATAGTTGCAAAATAAAATAAAATAAATACATTTCCCTTACATTATTTGCTCGATAATTAACCTTTGTATTAAATAATTTCATATTGAACACTTTGAAGCCTTAGTGTATTGAATCCCAGTGATCTTTTTACCAAACAAGTTTTATTTCACACTTTGATATTGCAATGAATAAATCACAAACACAGAAACAAAACTGACCTAACCTCATATTATAGCTTAAATGATTTCACTACCCACTCAAAGAAGATTTAAAACGGTGTTTGGCTGAGGGAGCTCCTCTGTTGACCATATCACTGTGAGGAAAGATAAATCAAAAAGATTCCCTTCCTTTACCTTTAATGATGTCTTCTTGTTATCTAGCCGTGCCTCTCAGTGATGTGCCTGCCTCACAGCCTTTGAAACTAGTTGCATTGTTTCAGGCAAGGTTCGCACTGAGGTTATGGGTAATTGCAATAGCTGTTTTACATTTCAATCGGTGGTATAATCTCAAAGTCCCCATCTTCCCAAACACAAAAACAGTGATATCCCCCTAATTCAGCAATTTAGATGTGATAAAGAAGTGATGGGTCTAAAGTTGGCTATATAGCACGAGCAGCTCCACTATTTCTGACAATGCTTTACATGGTGTTTATATACAAATGTACATCTTAAGGTACTGATGGTTTAAGGATTTTCCCTGTGTATATAGTTGTTGCTCTGGTCTTGTGTTTTCATTGTATTATCCAGTGGAAAAATTGCGTCACTGAGAATAATGTTTTTTTTGTTCATTACTTCCAAGAAGTCATTTGTGTAAAACCAAACACATTTTGGAACATATAAAAGAACAAGGCTAGTCTGTGCGTTTTCATGTCAGTCTCCTTATATGATGTTCAATTCACACAAGGGTTTCCACTGTCAATTTCTCTAAATGGCTGACCACCTCTCATGAGGTAGAGTATGCACTGTCCTACACGGCCCTTGACGCTGAAGGACCCTGAGGTGAATTGGCTGGTCCTCCATTGCTCATGTTAGAAGTTTTATTTTTACTTGTAGCTGGAGGAGGGTGCTTCTCTTTGAGATTCCTAAAGAGCAAACACTTAACAAAGCCTCTTTCTCCTCTCTGGTTTATCGGAGAGTTTACTTCCAATAATGACTTGGTCCCCCTCCACCTCGGGCCACAATAAAAGTCCTCCGTTACATAACTGGGGGCCCAGGTGAATTAGCATGGCCACAATGGACAGTGGGCACAGTGGCCAGACCTCCACACTTTACAGTCTATCAGGCCCGACTGGCGGGGCAACCACTCTTCCTAAAGACGCACCTCTTTACATTTCTATGGAGCAACTCATTAGCTATGTAGAATCCTCTCTTTCTTACTGCATCTTGCCTCTTTGTCCAAGGGCCAGTCTTTGTCTCTTCTAAATGATGCCACACAAGGCCCATTTTCTGGTTAATACAAGTTTACAGCCATGTAAGGTTTTTGTGGGGATCCTGTAGTTTTATTTTGCAGGCCATCATTCTAGACACCATAAACCCATTACCAAGCTGTTTGGGTAATTGTTTGACCATATAGTAGTTCTATTTGCAAAGCTCAATGAGTCGGCATCTTTAGAGTGGGCAGATGGCTAGACAACACATGCTGGGGATTCCCAAGGACAACCTGATGTATTTGTGAACCTGACTAACACGTTGATGTGTGTTGAAACTTTGGTTGCCAACTCTATGATGGGTGTGCAAGGAAAATATAATACACATGAATGCCAAACTGTTTGGTATTTGACCAATACACAGCAGTTGTTAGGGAAATGATAAGCATTTAAAAAGGTTCAGCTTTGCATGTGATCATGAGACAAGCCCTGCAAAGTACCCTGTCAATATTCAAGTAGTTGTGTATATCCTTTCCTAATGTCAAAATGTTCAAAATGTAGAAAGCAATCCTTTTCGGAGTGTGTGTGGGTGTGTGTGTTTACAGTAGCCTCCTGGGGGGTAGGGTCATCAGATGTCCTGAGTGAATTAAAGGGGCCAGCTGTGATACTGCCTGAAAGGAACATGGGGGCAGACAAAAGGAGAGATCCCTGCACTGCCCCGAAAGACAAAAGAGACAGAGACAAGAGGCCGAAACCACACAATCATCTCACCGTCTACAATGGCCAAGCTCCTGTAACAAGCAGGATCAGGGGGATCGGCGAAGGGCTAAGCCAGCCGTGGCCACAAGTTTCAGTGCAAGCCATTAATTCCACTCTGCTTAGCACACAATTAATTTCACTCTCATGCAGCAGCTCAAAGCTTCCACGATAAGAAGAGGGCTGATTCCAAAACCAAGATTAAAAGGTGAGGCAGTAAAGACTTCACTAAGAAGAGCTCAGAGCAGATGCTCGCAGACCAAAGAACTGAGAACAGAAGAGGCCAATGATGAGAAAAAGTAAACTGTATGGAAGGACAAAGTCAAACACAGTGCCCCTTCACATCATTATGGCCAGTATTTGCTACTGACTGTCAGTTAAGCAATTCGTCAGCACATGCAGAGTTTTTCAATCTTCTTTTTTTTTTGGTGACATTGTATGAAAAGAGCCTTTGGACTAAGTCAGGATTTGGACATTATTAACATCGAAACAAGAAAATGAAACAATAAAGTTAACCAAGCCGAAAAAGGTGCCCCTGCTGACTTTCCTATTTGAGCTAATTTGACCAGAGTTAATGCTACTATGGGCTTAAATCAGCAACAAAAGTAGCCAGACCCTGGGGCTGGCTAATTGTTGGTGGACTAAAGCACCTGCCAGAACCCGAGGGAGTTCAGGAATTGCAGAACTGGTCTTTTCCCAAAGCAGAGCCCATGGTACCAGATTAGATCCCTGGAGTGCAGACATCCTCTTGGCTCCCCTCGTCTTGTGCCCTAATGACTACCCTGCAGGGCACCATGATTTCTGTCTGCAGCCCCTCAAACCATGGAAAGCCACGTTACACCCCCAACCCCCCTTCAGACATCTTAAATACTTTCCTGTTTAACACATGGACTCACTCTTCTAGGTTTATCTACCTGAATAATGCACACAAATAAGTGTGAGGATGCATTTCATATTGTTACTCATGGTATCTTTGTTGTAGCATCTCCAACAAGCTTTTACTTCTTGAGCAGTGATGTTTTATTTATTGGACATCACCTACTTGTTAAAAATGGCTCTCTGATTTCTGTTACAGCAGCGTTCTGTATTAACAGGAATATTATGTATAGAGCCAAAATTATTTGGTTGCAAAAGTCTTTCTTTTAAGTCAAATTAGATGTCATAGTGTGTGGAATACAGGCGAAGCATTTAATGCGTCACCTCCTTGTCTCTTGTGATTTCCCTGCTTGCTACTGCATATGGTATGTAAAAATATGACAAATAACATTTTAAAATCGTGTGGATACCTTTATTGACTACTGCAAAGCGAGTGCTTTTACACTTGAGCTGTGTAAATGCTGCTAGGTCCCAATTTGGCAAATTGCCAGAGTGGCTTTTAGAGAAAAGTGACCTGGGTTCTTTTCAAACCTGTGAAAGCAAATTGGCAGAGCATTTATACATTTAAAAAGGGGCTTAGGACCAAATCAGAAAACATTTCTTTTATTTAGATCTTAAAAACTGTGTTTGCGGATCAATTTTGCAGTGATTCAACCAATGCAGTTTATAAAAGCTTTGATACATATATAGATTAGATAGTCATTGCTGGAAACCCCCTCCTTTAGAATTATTTTGCATTTACACAAGTAACAAAATCAGTTGGTTTGTTAAAAATATAATATGCAAAGCCACAGTGTGCGTTCAGTGAATAATATATTTAGCCAGTGCGAATCATCTGAATCAAACTCCAAAGTAACAACTTTGTGTGACCAAAGATGTCCCCAAAAGAAAGAAAAACAAATCTCCGATATCAATCGAAACTTTCACAGGAAAGAAATCTGAGTTGTGACCTAAACATCCCTTAATATTTGGAAATAGTTCAGTTTCAGATCATGATGACCTTTCTAACTTATCCGATACATTTTTGTAGCTCTGCCATTGGCAACATATTTGCCTGAACGTTCATCCATCTCCATACAGTGGCACGTGTGACAATGCTTTGCCCGTGGGCGACGTCTGGAGAAGAAAGATGTGACCCGGGTTTGGTTGATGACTAATGCCCCACAACCAATCGATTGGCCAGTGATGGTCAGAGATAAGAAGCCGGACCCATTGGCCAGAAGAAGCCTGTGGCCTCCTAACCATCCATCTCTGTCCTCATCTGGTCCAGTTGAACGTTTGGCGCTCAGTTCTTCCATTAAATTATCCTCCGTTGACAAAGCAGGCAGATGCTACCAGTTTGACTGTCCAGCTTGGCCTATTAGGAAATAATACCACGCCCACCTCTCTCTCTCTCTTCCTCTCTCTGTAAAGCTTGGAGACCCTTGCCCATCGCAAAAGACATAGAGGACATTGTACCGAGCCCCCGGCCCCTTTCAAAGTGTCAGGACCCCAAACTAAACTTCACCAGAAATGAGTAATGGGATCTACTGGCCCATATTGAATATGCTTTGAAGACACTCCTGGGGTTCTGAAAGATAACACAAAGGCTAATTTCATAGTGAGGTCAAACTTTGTACTTTAGTGGATTCCACTTCTTTCTATTCTGATGGAGGAAACTCATTCATTTGTTCATTTTGATTAGTTAATTTACAAAATAGCAAATAACAAACATTCATTAATGGAATAAACACACTTACAGACATTTTAAATCTTATTTCTAATGTCAAAGACCTATTCCTCCTACAAGCTTGAGGAAACATTTTCCTAATTAAGACTAAAACTTCAGATAGTGACAAAAGAGTTTTTAATCTTCGAATAATACCAATATGAATTCTAGTAAATTTCTAAATGTTTGGGTCTCACTATTTCTCTACGTATGTGCTAAAGCCCACCAACTGAATTAGAGTTATTTGTGGATGCTTGTGACACATAATGACACAAGTATTAGTTAGTGACTCAGGACTAATCACAGCATCATGAGCTTAAGTTAGTAAGTGGTCTGAAGTCAAGCAAAGTCAATTTTATTTATGTAGCCTAATATCACAAATTTGCCTCAAGGGGCTTGACAATCTGTACAGCATAGGACACACTCTTAGACAATCAATTTGGATTAGTAAAAATAGACAGACATCCATAATAGTGGGTAGGTTTACATCTAACAAAGATTCTTGGCTGTCAAAATTTGAGAAACTACACAGTTGACTTGAGTTACTGTTGCTTTTTTAAAACTTGTGTCTAATACACATACACATCACTCCATATCTGTCTTATGGCACCTTACTTGACTTTTGCTGCTGCTGTTGTTTTGCACACTTTTTAGTTGTAACTTATGGTTATAGTATTTATTGCTTGGATTCTTTACTTTTTATAAGAGATAGTCATTTTCTCTTATTTTATTTGTGTCTTCAGTCTTTGTAAATATGTGTGAACTTTTCAATACAATTCACCATTTGCGGTTGACAAAACTGCAATTTTGTTGTGCTTGCATAATGGCAATAAAGTTCTTGAATCTTGAATCTATGACTATGTCGAGCGTGGCCAATTTAGAAGCAGGAAATTACGTGACATCCAGTTTTTCACAGCAGACAAGCAGGCCCCTATTTAAATAATTTGGGAATGATCATGTGCCTTTACAGGCACATACAGCTGAGTATCATGTAAGATTCTAGGAGTATATTATGATATTATGATCTATGGTTTCAAAGGCCGTACTCCTATCCATCAATAGAAGCACAGCCCCTTCAGTAAGTGCAGTTTCAGTGCTAGAAAATCCTGTGGCAGGTCCTGAAAGAAGATTGAAAAAGTTCAAAAAAGATTATTGTTAAATGTGTGGGCCAAAAGTTGCTGAGAAACAACTAATTCAGAGACTCTGGATCAAGGCGTGGTTTCTTAAGTAGAGGTTTGACCACAGCAATCCTAAAACTAGTGCCTGGACAGTGCCAGTCATAAGAAGGCGGGTTTAGAAACAAACAGCAGCTTAGACAACGCTTGACAACGTCTCAAGAGAGATCAGCTCAAAATCAAAGAGACTATCTGGGGTTCAACATGTGTGTATTGCATTATTGATTCCGTAGAAATAGCTGGAGATGAGAAATTCATTTTGTATTTAACCTCATCTGTTTTTGTGCTGAAAAAAATGTAAAGCAGTGGACAGAGCCCATTTTTAATTCAATACACACTTGTGCCGTGACAGGTAGAAAACTTCCAGTTTTGATTTACGCCATTTGCGTTCCATTCTCCTGCAGGCCTGCTTAAGAGCATGTGTTTCATCATCAAACCAGGGTGTAGAGCTCTTTGTACGTGCAATCCTCAAGACAAGAAAGAACTGTGTTTAAGCCACTGGTACCTGGGCCTGAGCCTGTCACTGTAGTGAAAGGAGCCAGCGTTATAGTCAATTGCTCACCAGCAGTTAAAGTAAAAGTTGAAGGACCAAAGTGGCGAGTGGTAAATACATCAGCACCAACATTAAAAGGACAGGATAGTTTTGAATCAAATTGAGGTGATCTGACATAAAGGATGTAACAGGAGGGACAGTCCGTTCTGACAGACTATACTGTGCGAGTGAAACCAAAAGAAGTGTATGACATTGATCAGCTGCAAGGATCTTTTTGAAAAATAAATGCATGAAAGTTGTGAGAGATGGTCCCTTTAAATGATAAAAGTGATGGAATGATGGGCATTTAAAATGTGTTTAAAATCAATTATTGCTGATCCATCCCTTTATGGGACAATCACTTCACATCACAAAAAAACACCCATTGTAACTGCTTTCAGTTCACTGAAACTGGTGACATTTCCATTCTGTTGTATTATTATTTCTATATCACATTATACCTCTCTCCATACATCTTCTAACATCCCAACTGGGGTGTATAAACTTATGATATTGGAAACTCTAAATCCCTCTCTCAACAAGATATCCCTTGTCAATTCAGGTGCTTCTCTTTCTCACACTGTGCTGTAATGCAAACGCTCCCAGCTGAAACTCACTCAGCCTTCCTGTAAACCCAAAGAGACTCAGCTCACTCCCCAAACAAGTCATTTGCCTAAGCTGCCTGTCAGTAGGTGGCATTTGTTTGCACTTAGAGTTTAACTCTGTGGGGCATGGCGGATGCTAATTGTGTAGATTTGGAGGGGGTCCCTCAGGTGTGTGTTTGTTAGGCCAGGGGGGGGGCACCTGTATGAATACACTGGCGTGCCTTCAGTTTACACAGGCAGGCAGGCTGGGAATCACCATCACACCTTTTCTCTTGAATGGCAAACATCGGTTCAGGCTTCATGGGGTTTGCATCCTGCAGAGTCTTTCTTAGTTTGGTCTAATGTTAGTAATTATACTACCAGTGTGAACCTCATGCCATTAACAAAACAGAGGTGGAGACAGAGGGAGGAAATATCGGCAGGAGCCTGAGTTTGGGCCTACCTTATATAAAACATGACAATGTAAATGAATTGGTAAGACCTAGGGCAAACACAAAATGTTTACATTATATGTAAATGAAGTAATGAATGGCTAAAACACAGTTTTTAGCATACTAAATAGAAAGAGGCTCATTCTGAAACTTAAACATGTTTCGATATTACTTGAATACAGTGGCGGGCCGTGCATTTCACACCTAGGCCTTCAGTGATGTCCTACACAGTCTTACCTGAATTATTCTACCTCTTAATACCATCATTATGACGCCATGGCTCTAGAAACTATACAGACAGAAACGCAGTATAACCGGGCGTTGCATCACCCTAACAACAGAGTTATATTTATATTTACGAAACATTTAGTTGTAAATAGCAGGCATTCCCAGCAGTACAATGTGCAGTGCCTCTCGGAGGCTGTGAGCCGGGGGTACCGCTCGTAGTTAGTAATTTGAAAGTGGCGGACAAACCCTTTTCCCAGCTGTGATAGGCTCGCTAGCGTCGGGGTTGGCCGTTCTCTTCTCACTATGTCTATCTTTTCTTGAAAAGTTCGTCTTGAAAATGGCGTAACTATCTGCGACCAAATCGATCTCTTCTCCTCCTTCAGCCATTGTGAGTTGAAAAAAAACTACTTGTAGAAATCTACACAAATTAGCTCGTTCAAAGTTTGCTAGCTCTGCATAGCTCTGCCTCTCAATAGTGCGTATCCAATCAAAAGACGTGGACGTGCTGACGTTATCGTACGCCTGCTAGCTGGCCCCGGTGTTGCCATGTCGAAATCTGATTGGTTAACGCCACAGTTTTGTTTCCGTTCACTTTAAGCTACAAGCGCCCGCACTGTTGATTCTGAAGGCCTAAGGGCAGATTTCTTGGACCGTGGTAACACATGATGGCTGAAATATGATTGGATAAAAGCTCTAACATAAAGGCCAGACCTCCAAATCTCGATCTGAGGCTGGAAGCAGCGCAACCAAGCTATGAAATGAAGAGAATAGACTATGGGGAATAATTTAATACATATTTGTGGAAAAAATATATAAAAATTAAATGTATATTCTGATGATGTTTAGGCCAGCAGAGAAGGCCTTGCTGGCCCTGACGGCCCACCACTGCTTGAACTTTACTGAAACCTCTAAAAGCAGCTTTTCAATTAAGACTATTCCCACTACTTTGTCAAACACATAGCAGAAAGCTGGCTTGAAAACAAACCCTCTTTAAAACAGTACCTTCTCTACCCCGACCCCTTGAAAGGGGCCCAAATTGCAGCACCTAAAACACAATATGGATGTGAGGCAAAAAAACACAAAAAAGGCATCTGTGACATAATATCAAAAGGGCCATTTTCTTACATTCCGGAGGGGCTAAAACCAGTGTTGGCCGCAGTGGTCAGCAGCCATTGGAGTGGTCAGCGTGGAGAATTCCCTGTGCTCCATCATTCTGATGGCTGTGTCCAATTGCATTATGCCAGAGCAGCAGGTAGCCCTGGCTGCCGGGGTCACAGCTCTGAGGGCCTCGCCCCATTGGCCCAGGGGCTCTGGCCAAGGTTAACGGGTCAGGGCCTTGTCCGGACACAGGCTTGGCTCCTGGCCAATGGGTCGAGCTAGTCAGTGGTGGGGAGCAGTGGTGGTCAGACGAATGATTTATAGATGTGCTAGATGGAGAGAATGCTAAGAGGATGCACTTAAATCTGGGTTTTCTATTAGTTTCTCTAAAGGCACAATATGTTCATGCTTTGCTTATCCCCCACCAAAAGCAATTGACGTGAACTTTTTGACTTCTTTTTAAATTTAATTTTACAAATCGGATGCTATGGAGTCATCTTTTACTTTTCCTTTGCATATGTTTCCCCTGAAACCTTCTGCTAATGAACAAAACCTGTGCTAGCTTACATCTTTAGAAATGTGGTTTTAAACTATCTGTTGCCAAAAGTAAAAGACAAGCTTGATCTGCCATCCTGTCGCAAACTGTTTATCGCTTGCCAACCAATTTAAGTGATTCCATCAAACTGGGACACTTCAGAAGTAAGTTTAGAGCCTCACAAGTTTTCTGGTCGTGGAAGGCAGGCGAGTTCTGATTGCCCTGAAGGGTGTTTTGTTCTTGTTAGGGTATTGTGAACAGATGGACTTCATACCCACTTGCCCAAATCAAAGATGGCATTTGTTTTTCATGTTGGATGATTTTAGGGCTACATAGACAATGCAAACAAAACCTTTTTTAAATGATCTCATAAAGATCTAATCAAGAGAGACATTATGCTATCCAGGATTTGCTGATGACTCACTTTAGCCTCATTTAACTAAACCAAGAGAGCACAATGGAGGAGTTTGTTACAAAAACCAAGATCCAAAAGTTAGAAATGATCAGCACAAGCAGCTAGACTTGCTTTGAATCATCACACAAAGTAATCATTTGGCATCGACATCATAAAGCATCAAGGAAAACATCAAGGAAAACAGCTGGCTGTTCATATTGCCAACAATGTAAACCATGAAATGGACAAACTCCGTAATTCTATATGGCCGTAAAGACAAACTATTGGGCGACATTTCCCACATTCAAGGAGTCATAAACTACCCTGTGACTGGAGGAAGGGCACAGCATGTGGTTTATTTTTGGGGGACACACTTAAAGGTCAGGCGGCAATCCACAAAAGTCTGTGAACGTATTATTTGGGCAGAATCACCAGCTGCCATTTGCACGTGGGTGGACAGTTTATCTCCACTGGCCTGCAGAGCTGAGGCCTATGGCCATGAAACCTTGCTGCCCTTTCAGCTAATTGTTTGTGGGTTGCTTTTAAATTCATTGACAGTCTTGGTGATATAGTACTTCTATTGTGTCTTCAATCTATTGTGAACAGCATTAACTATGGCTCCCGCTTCCCTGCTCTTGTACTCCATTGCTGACCAGGGGCCAGAGAGCAGTGTGATGCCCAGCGGGAGTGCCCTCTTCGTGGGCAGAAGAGAAGACCTTCACAGGTGCCTCAGCTTCTCTTAGCAACGCCCTGCTGCTCAAAATTTGTTGCCCCCCTGTGGGTGTCTTTCTGAGGGTGTCAGCTGTGGGGCCCCTGATGGGAGATTTGTTGATATGATAACTCGATTAGGCTCCAGGATGGATGACATGGTGGCAGAGAGCAAGTCTGCAACTCCCAGGGAGGTAGGGACTCCTCTCCTTAACCTCTCCCTAGGAGACCAGCGCTCTGCACAAGCCAGGCATGTGGCTCCCAAAAGCCCTTGCTGAGCCTCCAGTAATCAGTCTCCCGGGCACAATGGTGCAGTTCACTACCCAAGCAAAGAATCATGATCCTTTTAATAATTTAAGTATAGACACAGTATAGACTAGAAGACTTCAGACAAAAGAGAACTCACTAATTAAGAGTGCTGAATGTGAAAGTTACTTATTATGTGGATTTGATTTCAGGTTTTAATCATCCAAGCTGACCTCTCTCTCTCATGCACCTTATTTTCCTAATTGGCCAGGAACTATTTCCCAATTAACTCAAAATTGGTTGATGATTGCCCTAAATTGGCACCAGATATCAGCCTACAGCTTAAGGAGGAGTTGAAGATAAAGTTATGGACTCTGTAAATTGGTAATTAATTTTAAGCCATCAAAGCATGGCTATTTTGGTACCTGGGGGAGGGATATGGATTGAATCCCAGGTAGTCAGACTGGTATTATCAAGTAAGACTCTAAGGTACACTAATGTGCTCTCAACACCGCTCCACTTCTGGAATAATCTCAGCTCACCTTTGTCAGCCAGGGTTGCATTATAACCTCTTTTTACCCAGTGGTTAAGTTGGAGACTAATGGTGGATTTAAATCAAAAGAGCTTTTCTCCCTCGACGAGGCTGCTAAAAGCTCTGGCATATCCGTGCAGGTGTTACAGGGTCAATCAGTAACCACTTGAGAGTTAATTAAAGATAAAGTGTATGTTAATGAGAAGGCCTCGCTTTGCTCACACATTCCAACACACCCGACGTGTACACAAAGTCTGTTTGCTGACAGGTTGGCTACTACGCAAACACTTCTTAGCTCAGAAAAACTCCTGTTCTTAAAGTTACAACATTAAATCATGAATTCCTACTTATTCTTTGTTTTCCTACATCCCAAAATAAAAAGAGACACAAAGTCACCCTTTTGTTTTCAGCAGCCACGCTTTCCTCATAACAGTAATGGTAATCAGTGACAGCTAACAATATGACACGCGCACCTCTACTAAGCACCACAAAGCCAGGCAGCGGCTCAGACAGGATGTAGCACATGTGGATCATATTAGGCAGGCCTTCCCAGCCGGCAGGCCCATAGATGATATTAGATCAACAGCTGGCCCACTCCCTCCGTCTCTCTGAGCTGCTGCCCAGCCTCCAACTCTCTTAGACTGATATTTCACACATCCCTCCGCCTGTCTCAGAGTCCCAGTCACAGGTGGGAATGCCTTCACACAGAGTAACAACAAGAGAGCCTGTTGTACTGAGTATGTGTGTTTTTCCCCACAGAGGAATTGCAGACAGGGGAAGCCATTCAGCGTGCCCCTCCGGGTCACACCGGAGATGTGGAGGGGCTGACCCGACATGGCCTACATCAAAGCCCTGACGGGCACAAAACGGAGCACAAGAGTTCAGGTGAACGTTACTGCGTAGGAAAAGCGAGCAGCTCCGTGTTTATCCATGGTAGAGAGGAGCTGGAGAATGTCGCTGAGTGCCAGCTCGTCACCCCTGAGCAACTGCAGGAAGTAGCAGCATGATAGTTGCCATCTGTCTACATCAGGGTGTCCAAACCTTTTTCACTGAGGGCTACATACAGACAAATATATGAAGGGCTGGGCCACTCACTGGAGGTGAGGTATATTGCCTTAAAATAATCTATCAAATGTAGGTAGATTACGCTTGATAATTGAATATGCTCAAGGGGGGAGAGGGGGGGGGAAGGAGGTGCAGCCTCCATCACAGCTTTCTATTAATGAGGTTTCATTTCAATTGTAACAATAAAGGTTTGCAGCTCATTCTCAAAACAGAAGCCTCAGATTGCTTCTTAGTCAGGATGGTGATCCTCCTTTACAGCCCTGTATAAAGGGGGGGGGGGGGGGTATCTCAAGCTTGTTAAACAAATAAGTTATTGGGCTTGTTAACACATCAACTAACGTTAGTTAGAAAATATTAACAACTTTAATTCACTGAATTTATTGAAAAATGTACCTTACATAAATACTGTGTAATATATGTTTTAACTCGCCTATAATGGGAACAGCGTTGCACTCAGTGGGAGCAGTGATGCTGCACTTTGGACTGAAGGATGCTGCAGGTCAGGAGTGAGTTTGGTGGTTGAGATTTGAAGGAAATCACAGAGATGCTGTCGGTCATTTTGGTTCTCAATCTGCTTTTGTTCAGAGTTAACAGAAAATGTTTGCTCACATATGTTGAGCCAAACAGACTCATCATTCTTTGTGTGTGGCTTCTCATCAGAGGAAACTTTTCCAAGCTCCGGTAGAAGTCGGGGAGGGAGAGAAGCTGATGTTGATTCTTCAGGGAATTATCGTATATTATTATATATAAGTTCTAGTTGCAGACTCTCTTAAACTTCTTCTGCATTCATCAGGAAGTGAGTTGAGAACAGCTCGATTTCTTTCTCAATGATAGAAACATCTTGGAAGTGCTGACTGACTGCTGTCATGAGAGACGTGATCACAGACAAATATTTCCCCTTGTTATCAGAAAGCTTGGCCTTTGGAAAATCACATTTGATTTCGGACAGCATGGGGAAGTACGCAACATTGAAGTTGCGTCGTTGTGTCTCAAAGAGACGGAGCTTCACACAGAATGCTTTCATGTGCACAGTCGGCTCTTGTTCAGTGTTGAGCTGACCAGTAAGATCAACTAAAAAAAGCCAGGTCTGCCCAACATGGAGGATCACTCAGCTCATGAAAAAGTCGGTCCTTCTTTCAAAAACAGATCGATTTCTGATCTCAGGGAATAAAACCGCTGCAGCACGGAGCCGCGACTCAGCCAGCGCACATCAGAACTGTGGAGTGCGTCCCAGTATTCAGCATCGACATCAGACAGGAAAGCTTGAAATTCTCTGTGGTTAAGTCCTCGTGCTCGAATTATGTTGTGGCCTTTAGACTCCTAAGACCAAGCAGCTCTTCTGTACAGCTGTGCGGTGTCTATCGCATCTGTGCTCTCATCACATGCAATCAGTAAACATCTAAAGCACAAGCTTTATCTGACACGGGATGTTTTAAGTTAGCTGACAAGTCAAAACTGTGTTTCTGTGTTAGAACTAAAAAGTACAAAACATTCAAGCGCAAGTTTCTATCTGGGCCATATTCCATTAGACTTTTAGAATTTGCTGTGGGCCAATTAAAAATGGACCACAGCTGGCCACGGGCCATAGTTTGGACACCCCTGGTCTACATCTAGGAGAATCATGGGAAGAAGCACTGAGCTAGTATATCCTTGAGAACCAAGATGATTTTTCCAAGAAAAAAACGTTTGTAAATATGAGCATCTCAAATGCCATAGTGATATCTCACAGGTGAGCTTGAAATATTAGACTTGTGTGTTGGAAATGTGTCAGACAACAGACAGGATCTCCAAGTATCCAACAAAATAAGGACAAGTAATTCATTAATACTCGGGGGATACATTCATTTTCATCTGGACCATAAAACATCTCTTAACTTCTCAGTCCCAATTGTCCACTTTGTCCCATTAATTAGACCCTTCTGCTTGCGGAGATAGTGGCTGGTTCATTGAGACAAAAAAACAAGGTATTGATTTTTGTCTATGACCCCAAACATCTGACAATGACTTGTTAATGTTTTCTTGTTATCAGAGGTCACAGATGTAAAGGAGGCCCCTAATGACCTGAAGGGGTCAAGAAGGTTGATTTAAGATTTCTTGAAAATAAAGATGAATTCATGTAGTTTGTTACCTTAAAACAAAAATAAGTAAATAATAACAACAAAAAAGTACCGAGCTGTAAACAGTCCTGCAAAATGTCTATCTGTATATATATATATATATATATATACGATTCTCATCCACATTGGGTACATACAGATACATTAATTCAAAGATAATGATTGACCGAGAAAATCTAAATAATAACTAAATGGTAATATTACAATCTCGAAACAACATCAGCAAAAAGAAAACTGGAGAATTACATCATAAGACTGAAAAAGAAAAAATATAAAAACTGAAACCATTTCTGGTTAGCTTTGAGCATGCATGCAGATTGGAGCCCTCGACACATGCTGCTTGGCGTATCGACCGAGCTGTAATGCATAAATCAGAACACAAATTCATTTCACATGAGTATGAAAGGCACTCTCGACACCCTCCTACTCCTCACTAGAACACGTGCTGTCGTTTTCACACACACTCGCACTCACCACACTTCAGCTTGTGGTGTGTGAGTGACGCAAGGAGGGATGTCATCAATTAACTGCGGTCTCTTAAAAGATAAGATGACTCAAAATATTGTTTTCTTGCATATTTCCACAAAAAGAGCAGCGCCAAAATGGATACTTGCATCTGAGATCCAGAGACCATAGAAGTTAAAATCAAAACAAAACTGAAGACGTCCAATGAAGAAGTATGGAAATGTAATTGCCAGGGCTCTAATATTACTAAATTAAGATGAAACTTGATTCCCATTATCGTCATTGGAATGACTAAAAAACTGGAGCTAAAACAGAACTGGCACTGAATGTCTGCTATTGATTAGAAACAAATGGTGCTACGTGAACTATGGATAGATTTACAAGTTAACAAATGTTGGCAGTTTGCAGATCTGAAGAGCATGCATGTGCAAGCATGAATATGCATATGACATATTTCTGATTTATAAATCTACTTAATTAATGGAAGTTATATTCTAACAAATATTACAACACAGACTGGAAGGGACTGATGATACAGTATATGAATCCGAGTCTTGTGTTAACAACTGGAAATTGACTGCAAATAAACCGTCTTGCTAGTGCAATAAAACCAAATATGCTTATAATTCTTATGACAAAAGAGGATAAAAATATATATGACAATCACTGCATGTTAGAGTAGATACATTGATAGGAAATGTATTACGTTAAAAAGGGCTATGACGGCATTATCTGCTAATTGTTTTAACCTTATCCGTTTTACCCTAATGGAAAGCATTAATAGTTATAACACAGAATACTGACTGCACACTCTACTCTGGATGTTTCTGTCCTCCCCTCACTCACTTTGAGAGGCTTTGCAGAGGAGGCTATTTCCTTTAAATCACCCTGAAATCAACTTTATGTCTCCAGACGAGTTACCCATCTAACATACCAACCCACTCACACTAAACTCATTTGCACACTAGGAAGACTGTCAGCACAGTCCTCAGATAGAAAAATACAATGGAGAGAGGGAAAGTGTTCCACCGTCAAATGAAGAAAACTACAGTAGAAAAAATCCCCGCCGTCACCCTTTAATATCATTAGGTGCTTTCTTTTCAATGCAGTTTGTAAATGCTTCCGTGACTCAAACTGGTGACTTGGTCACAAGCCTCTAACTTTGAGACATGTACTTACAAGGCCTTATATTACCAGCACTTGCTGCTTCATCCCATGATTTTTATTAGCTTTGGGCCTATTAGAAGTTGCACCAAACACGCACACAGCATATACTGTGATATCTCAGGTATAATTCATACAAACGTTAGATATGAGGAACTTCACTTTGAAGAAAAAGGCTGTTATCCTGGAGAGGTGACACCTTTTGTGTTTGAAGTGAGTTTCTGGACACAAGCCGTGACTGAACGACTTCATGGCCTTTCATCTGGCAGCAATGAGTGACTATTTTAGCAAGTACTTCACAGACGTCAACACTGATGAGTAGGTCTGACTCATTTAACCGTGGTGCCATGAGCATGTGTACGTTTCTCGTGAACAGTGAAAAACAATCAATGGCGAAATCCTCCATTCAGAAACTGTAACAGGGCAGTACTTCAAACTAGCTGCTCAACTTGAAAATCCAGAATTGTCTACCCAGGAACTATAAATTCTGCTTTCTCGTTTGTGGTAAAGTGCTGAGGGTTTGAAATGTACTCGTATCAAGAACAGTCATCCTGCGATGAGACATCATAGGCATTAAAACTGACCATGCCATCTGAAATAATAATTCTACAGATTTCGTGTCAGTAGCAATATACATGTTGTACCAGACATTTGTTGATTTTTTTAGGACTGATTTTATTTTATGTTCAAACACTTATTGTCCTTTGCAGGGTGGCTGGGGTCCAGCTTAGAGGCAGTGTGAAGAACTCAAGACTTCTAAAGTTAACTAGTAGCAGAGCCTATGCACGTTCTTGTCGAAAGAAGTCGGTTGAAGTGGTTCTGGCATATGATCATACATCATTTCTGGCCTGGGAACTTCACATCAACACCCAGAAGGAGCTGGAGTATGTGGCTGGAGAGGATGTCTGGGCTACTTTGCTTATGTTGCTGCTAGATAAGCAGGTCAGGATAGATGTATTTTTATGTTTACTGCAAAACAATGTAGACTGCTATTTCTTTTCATTCCCCCTCCTCTCCCTCCATTTGTACACAACGTCTGTTGCGTTCAAAGGCTCTATAAGACAAGATGATTTACTGTAGGGGTACATGAGTACAAAACACTTCAAGCTGCCGATGCATACAGTTCTACCAGCCAGATCCACCAGTTCAGTTTGTCAATGGGAATCAACATATATACTCACAAATGCACATATACATGCAGGCTTGGGACAGATAGGGCCAATTCCACCCTGTGCTGAAGCCAGTTGTGTTTCAGGCACGCACAGCTCCACTCTAAGAGCACATCACAGTGTAAAACTATGCGGTTTTCGAACAATCAATGTAATGTGTAATACGGCAACAATCCTTATGAAAGAATGAATGCCACAGCCAAATGTAAACTAAACCATGTCCCCGTTATGATCCCTTTTATTAATGCGACCAGATTGAGCCATTTCAAAGCTGTCTAAAAGAATTTAGCTATTCATATCATCTATCAAAGACATCTCAGAAGTGGGCTGGCTCTTATTTAATGTTCACATGGAAGAAACAGCAATGGAACAGAACTACCTAATCACACACAGACAATAACAGATTTCACCCCACTGCCGCTTTAAAAAGGACCCCCCCAAAAAAGCCCTGAATCTAATTTACCAACACAATCCACCAAGCAGAGAGCAGACAGCTGAATCAAAGACGAATGTTTATATTCATTATTTATAAGAAAAACAATACACAATCATGTCTCCTTTACTTCAAACAAGCCAGACTGAGAAAATTCACTAGAGACCAAATTCCTGTCTGAGCAGATTAAATAGTTTTCTTTAACTAAGGGATGACTTTTCTGTGGGCACATCCCAAATGAGGGGGGTCAGACAAGTTAAGGCTTGTCCTAAAATGGACACATGTTCTCCATTGTCAAGCTGACTTCTTTCCCAGCCAGGAGATCAATGCGACCTGTCAAAAGTCACCCACTTGCTGTCAGGCCTCAGAATGATGCTTTAGGGAAGCTGGGGTGAGGGGAGGGGGAGGACAGCAAATTATGTAGAAGAATCTCATAGGGCAGTCTGCATATTTGCATTTTAATTTCAGAAGAGGTGGGGGGTAATGATTAAGAATCGTGGCCCTCTGGGGGTGGTGTTTAGCTGCTAGCTTCCTGCAGGTAGCTCAAACTGGGGGCAGATGAGATCTGGCAGATGTGGCACATACTGTAAATTGGCATCTGTTGCTTAGAAATGTAGATAACATGAGACTTCTATGAGGGGGGGGGAAATAATTACAACAAGGTGGACAAGAGGAAGTCAAAGTCACTGACACTGAGCAATAATCAACCTCTAACAGATCAAGACAATGACAATCTAACGTATTGTTCCTTTAAATAAGCATCACTAGGACAGATAATAGAATCATCTAAAAAACGCCAGAATGATAATTTTGCATCAGTGAAGTTGTGGTCAGTTTAAGGTCAGTAGTGTTGACTCCAACAACCACCAGCCCTGGCTGTCACTCAGTAGGCCCTGATCTAGTGGCCATATGTGATGTAGTTAGTGTTTGGGTTCAGCAGGTCTGATGGACAGCTGCCCCTCCTCGAGCCCCGGCCACAGCACCTGCTTTGTCTGTCGGCTCAGCTGACACGTGTCCCTCTTTGTGGCCCCACGCAGTTCCCCCACCTCCAGAGCTGAGGGAGGTCCCAGCAGGAAAACACATCCAGGGCTTTTACCATGGGTGCTGACTGACCGACAGCGGCTATGTGAGGAGGGGGTTGTTGATGAAGGAATGATGGAGTTTGAAATGTTGAGTCCTGTAGAGGTAGCGGAGAGGTCAAAAGGAGGAGGTATGTTAAGGTAAGCCAGTAGGCAAGGTATGACACAGAGCAAACTACAGGTAAACAGCTCCACGGTGACTTCCAAAGCATGACCGGAGTGGGTGGGATGGGTGGGGCAAACAAGATAAGCATGACAGCTAATCATCTGTCAACTTTACAACCCTTAACAGATGAGCAGAGCAGTAGCAGAGAGGAGGCAGCCGGGGAAGAAAGGATTGATTGGCGGCTAGAGGTGGCGGTGGGTGGGCAACTGTCAGTCATCTGGCCTAGTGAGGCCTGGGGCACACCTGTGCACCTTTGCATAGGGCAGGACGATCCTTTTAATGGGTGGGGGGCAGTGTTGTGAGTAAAGCAGGATGGGGATGTTGTTATTCAGCATATAAAAGAGCTGTTGTCCCCCAATATAGACCATCTTACTGATAGCAGAGCCGGTCAGCGAATCAAAGGCATTGTTGTGACCTCATGCAGTTTATGGCCCTTTCAAAGTTGGCTTATATTATACCAGCTATTAAAACACTGAGGAATAACACCTATACTTAGACTCAGCAGAAACACAATTTGTTTATCTTAGAGCCTCTCATCACAGACAAAAGTCTGTTGATTCCAGTGACATGCGGTGAGGTTCATGGCTGGGGAGGCACTGACTCTTGGCAGCATGAACATTGACTACTGGTTATGTTTCATATCTCATATCAGCATTTTTTACACACACACACACACACACACACACACACACACACACACACACACACACACACACACACACACACACACACACACACACACACACACACACACACACACACACACACACACACACACACACAGCGGCTCAGAGAGGTATTTGCTCGGCACCCTCCATAGCGTTTTAAGTCTGATGCTTTGATTAATTTTAATACAGACTACACTATTAACAAAATAATATTTTATTAAAGGTCAACATTTAGTTTTTAATTGAAATATTGGATTGTTTTCTCTTAGTCAGATCCCATTTTCAATAAAATTATGGTCTTACTTGTAAAATCTTCCATTTTTGGCCGTCAGTCAGAGAAACAAACTAAACTAATCGGTGCTACAGTGCACGTGACTCTGATGTTAGCTAGCAGTAGCGTGTTGGTGCTACAGTGCACGTGACTCTGATGTTAGCTAGCAGTAGCTTGTTGGTGCTACAGTGCACGTGACTCTGATGTTAGCTAGCAGTAGCTTGTTGGTGCTACAGTGCACGTGACTCTGATGTTAGCTAGCAGTAGCTTGTTGGTGCTACAGTGCACGTGACTCTGATGTTAGCTAGCAGTAGCATGTTGGCGCTTACTGTCTCTGCTAGAAGAACGGCAGCTACACGAACCTGTGGGCTCACGTGCGCCCTCTTCAGTGCGGCAGAGTACTGTCTGCCTCACCTGGTGTTTTTTCACTGTGGCTTTATGTCACATCAGCAAGACTAAATGTGTTACACACATACATTACATACATTAACTGGACTATGGAAAGTCAGGACGCATAATAAAAGTGTCTGTAAACATTATATTGGCGACATACAGAGAGATAGCAACAGGCACGCCAAATGCATGCGCTCAACCTAGTTTGCGAGGGATTGCACAATCCGAGGCTCAGGCTCAAGCTCGCCGCAGTTCGCATCTCTCCTGTATCTGAACAGAGAATACGCAAATTCAGCGATTTTGACAATAAAAATTATCAAAATTATTGGAATCATACAGAAAATGCATTTATAGCACAGACCAGTGGACAAAAATACATACATTTTATTGTTATTTGTTTTGTTTTTACAAACAAACACATTTTTCTTTACTTGTTTACCTCTCCTGACCGTACGTCTCTGGTTAATTCTAAAAAAAATTTTCAAAACAATCCAACCTGAAGATTTACAGAAAACATGAGGGTTCGACAACTCAAGTAGCCGTGTCCAAATTTTAGATAGATAATGATATTTTGACACATTTTGACAACTATTTCAACACTTTACACAGCTCTATGTATTTAAATACACCTTATATTCATGTAAATATCAAACACTAGTCATTCTGGATCTCCTCCCTGTAGTGTTTCAACTAGTCATGCAAACTTTCTCATGTTAAAACAAAGGAACTCATTCACTGACCGCCGATTACGGGTGAACAACTGTACAACAGGAGTAGGTGTGGGAACATGAACCATCCATCCTGTCCACATCTGTAGCGCACTTCCTCCCCCACAAATGAGGCAGCTGTTGTACGGTAAACTGTGCCGTGCGGCTCCCTCCTCGGTCAAAGCACTTTCCCCTTTGTTAGGATGAAAAGCGCCGCAGCGGTGGTGGCCCCAGTCCTCAGGAGCAATGCCTGGCTGGAGCTTATTTTGGTTGGGCTTGCCCAAATAAACACACCGGGACCTCGCAGCCGCAGCTGTGGGCCTCTCCCTGGCTGACCCCCTCTCCTGTGTCTCTTCCACTCACAGAGAGAAAAAAGAGAGAAAACAAGTGAGAGGGAAAGAGACAACTAGCACCGAGCCAAAGCCTGCAGAGGTTAGAAGGGCCAAATACTGCTTATTATCAGAGTCAGGTCTTTCCCACGCCTGCAGGCCTCGTGTGTGCAGCCGGCGGCGTGCCTGCTTGCCAGAAAGTGTTTAGCTAACTCATCTACAGTCATCCTCCCAGCGAGGGAGGGGGGTGAGGTTTGGTTTCTCACTGTTGGACAGAGAGGAAGGTTTATTCAGCAAGTTTCTGTGCAAAGATCGTGAGGTTTAAAACCAAGAGGGTGAATGGAATGCAGATCGCCTTTCTTCTTTTAACCTGCTGCTCTCAGAATGGATGAGAGTGTGAATTTGGAGTTTGACAGCTGAGTAAATTGGACTAATGGGCTGAGCATGCTGGGATGAAGGTCACATTGTGCCCGTTCCTGCAGCCTCGGTTATGGGAATAAGGCTACAAACTAATGCCTTGCTGCAAGAAACGGGGGCATGCTGTTGAGAAAACACACCCACATGTTGGCATGAAGTTTTCCTGAAAAGGACCATCTTGGGCCAAAATATCCCAGAGCTAAATATTTATTCCAATAGATGAACAATTGGCATTCGTACAAAATACAGAAATGTAGCCATCAGGTATAAAACTGACCTTGCCTTGCAGGTTTTGCATACAAGGACAGGGGTGTATTATATCAAGAAGTTCCAGAACAAGCATGTGGACCTTTTCACAGTTTTGTTTATATTTATATGAATCTTCAGATATTTCAATGTAACAGCTGTTGCTTGGCCTTTAAATCTTTAATGTTTATTCTGTAATAAAGTTAAAAAGGTAACACATTAATAGTGCCACTAGTGTCCCACCCACACAACACCCCCTCAATTCCTCCTACACACAAACCCACACACACCCTCTACCTCCTACATATGTGTTCGTCCACACATACGCCCACGCACACACATCCATCAACACCAATGAATGCTCAATCACCCACCTAGTAACTCCCACACACACACAAACACACACACACCGACTCATTCTCCAACAAATACAACCTCAGCCTACACCCTCCTACACACAGACACATACGCTCACACACTCTTTACCCCCTGCGATGCTCTGTTTGCACTGTCAGCCTAATGCAGGGCTGAGTCAGCAATCACCCATTGGTTTGTGTGTGTGGGGGAGCCTACAGCCTCTTCATGAGCACTGTGGTGAAGGAGGGAAGAGGAGGGCAGCCTCTGGAGGGGACAGATGGGCAGAGAAGAAGAGAGACAGCTCCTGGGCAGGTAGTCATCCCCAGAATGTGGGGGCGTCTTCAGGGGGTCTTGCTAAGGGCTGAATGGCCTATAAATGCCCCCCGCCAACACCCACAGAGAACTTCTAGAGGGGGGCTATTGTCACTAAAGACTCAGCCTCCCTCCTTCTCCTCCACCCCCTCCTCTTTCTCCTCCTCCCACTCTTTATGTTGAGTGGGTGCATCACAGGGAGGTCACCGCCTACAAACACACCTGCAGAAATGCACAGGAATGAATATGTAGCGTGTTGGCAAATGGACCGACATCTGTTATGTGGAGACACACGGTCTTCCTCAGTGAATATGAATGATATCGCTCAAAATGTCCCACTGAATTAATCTTAGTAGTGCTTTTTTGCAATCAAAAACAACAGCTTGTGCGTTTATTACCTGCCAGGCCCAGATCCAGGTCCACAACTGACACTAGAGCTGGCTCTTAATTCATGCCAGACTGTGGCCTTCTCCCAGCGACCTGGGCAGCCTGAGTTTAGCCCCGCAGAATCCAAGAAAATAATTGAAGCCAGAACTAAAAAGGTTCACCAATGAAGCATAAAGAGAGCGTCAGAAGCTTGCGCGAAGGTTGAGACTGGGCATTAAATTTCCAGTCCCTTATTCTGACAGCGCCGCCACCGCCACAGAGCCACGTCAAAAATTGCACAGCAGCTCCAGCTAGCAGGCAATTACAGAGTGGGGTCTGAGTGTGACGCCTGTGTAGGACTGGCTGGCACTCCCCTCACTGACATTCACAGAGGTACTTACAATTTACAGCACCGGGTTCATTTTCAGAAGAACCGAGTCCAAGTGCCAGGCCCGCTCCCAAGGCCCTCTTTCTGTTTTACATGCTCGTACATTAAATATAATAATTCAGGCCCAAATTGCTAGTTAACGGTTGTGGTTGTATTTAACCAATGAGTGATAGACTCAGAGAGGAAGAGCAAGCAACAGAAAGGCTGAGAGGTTGAGAGAACTCCGTAAAGGAGGAGGGAGATATAGGTTGTGTTTGCCAGGGACTCTGTCTGGGCTTGGTGGCGGTCCTGATGGCACTGTGTCAGTGTCATTATGTGGGTGTGTGTTGAGGAGCGGTTTCAGCCCAGACGGACGAGGCACACACATTCAAACGCTCGTCAGGAGGCCACCCACGCCTGACATCGGGAGAGGGCCCGGCCCTGACACACGGAGCGTGGTGAGGTGACAAGTTCGTCAAGAGACGGATGGGTGCCTCCTTGCCACATGTCAGTCACTATCTCTCACAATCATCTTTCACCCCCCCCCCCCCCCACCGCCTTCCTCCCCTCCTCATCTTCTGAATATGTTAAACAAATCATTAGTGTTTCAGCTGAAAACTGTGTAATCTCTGTAAGAATCCATCTTCCGAGAAATGTAGAAGTGGCTGTAAACTGCAGAGTTAAATGACAAATATCTGGCATCCTCAGAGTATTTTATGTTCCTAATCTAGATGATAGAAAACTCTTGTGGGAATAACTTTCATTCTGCATCGTTTACCGTAACATTACGAGCAAAACTAATTTTTCATGTTTAATAACTTCAGACAAAGCCCAGATGTGGAGACGGTGCCATTGGTTGATATTGCCAAGTGTTGGTAATTTATTCTCCTCCAGACCCCTCTCCTCGTCAGAACCAACAACTGTGGACTGACAAGCCTCCCTCCAAATGTTCCTTGTGGTTTCTCTTGGGGAATACAAGACCTCATGCGAAAGCTTAATCACCTAACTTTACTGTGTGTCCCAACTGGCAAAGTAAACAAAACACACACTTGGGCAGGCGTCTTAAACAAGCTGAGGAGTGTAGGAGGTTTCCAGAAATAAACCAAAGCATGCAGTAAAATCACAGCCGAGGGAGGGTCAAGTGTGCCGGATTTCAAAGGCAACCCATAAAAAGACACAATCTGGTTTTCACATTTCGACAAAGGAGGCAAATGTGGCTGAGATATCATGCCACCGACATTTCCAGGGAGGGGTGCGATCGCCAGGCTTACTGTAACTCAATCTCTGTTCATGCGTGGGGGATTTATAGCTGTTGTAGTTTATAGTGGTTCTGAATCCTGTGCCAGGGAAATCAAAATGATGAAGGTGTTCATTCTTACCACTCACTAGAGTAGCTGATTTGACTGATTTTCATATCTCAAAAGGGGAGAAATGGGAGCAATCACTTGTTGACATGGAGACTTGCGTTTTCTTTGTCTTGATGTTTGAGAATTTAAGAACCATGCACAGATCTTTATAGCACACGTATCACGTCATAAGTGGGATCATATCTAAGTATTATTTCCCCTGTAACAACAACCATCTGTGCCATCACATCATCAGTCCCTTCATCATCATCAGTTTAAGGTCTCTGGACACCTCACATCGTTGTCCAGTGCTTGTACACTTGCAATCTATCTCCCCGGCCGTCCATGAGACAAAGCAACACAGCAAACGGGATAATCCCTTGTCAACATGTTGCTGATCCTGGGATTGGGCTGCCCCTGCGCCCTGATCTCCCCTCTGCCTCCCTCCTTCCTTCATCACTGGGACCCTTAGGCCGACATGGGCCCTGACAAAGCCCTAATCCATCACCTCCTGTCAGGGAAGGCCACAGCACAACACCCCCCTCATGGGCCAGCATTAGCCTAATCCACTGGCCTTATGAGAATGGCCCACATAGCTTTACCCCGGTTCTGTTTACTCGTCCCATCTGAGTCAACACACACCACAGAAAAGAGGGGCACACCATGAAGTCCCTGCACCTATCCTGAACTGTCCACTACACCCGAGGCTTTACCTTTGGTGGTGATGCAGTGTGTGTGTCTGTCTGGAAGGCCTCTGGTGTGGTAATGTAATCCCTGGAGCAAACACAGGCCTCCTGACTTCTGAAGGGTGTATCTTGCTGTGGATGCCTCCTTCAAGGGGAGAAGCACACTTTGATGATGACTGTACACATCTGTGAATTGACAGCAAAAGGTGCATAGCCTTCAGGGTACCCTTCACACTGTATATATACTTGAACAGCACACATAGCTAATGATAGTTCCAGGGTAGAGACATGAGAGTAAAAGGGAAATTACATTTGTACTGTCAAAGTGGTGTGTCAGCAGCAAATAGCTAAAAGGCTTTAGCGTTTGCAAACAGGCTTTTGCAGACAGCAGAGTTTAGCTACTGCTTGCTAGAGAGAAGTTTAAAGTTTGTTTTCCCGTTGTGTCAGCTGTCCTCCACATAACAAGAGCACAACATATTCACACATTAATTAAAAACGTGCAAGATAACAGCTTACAAGGCTACTAAATGTTGTTGTTTTGAGCTTAAACGTTAATAAGGTTATGCAATTCTTCAACTTCCTGGCTCACCAGGTGGGAGCAATTTGAGTGATTGCTGTTGAACTACTGTTTATATCAACCGTGTTTTGTGATGTTTTACTCTTTACGTGCATGCATACATGCTGTTACCTGCTGACGGCTCCACACTGCTGTGTTTGGGAAGAAACGTCCATTCATCCGTGCTGTCCGGCCTCCCCTCTCTTCAAGCAGTGTTTCAGTGAACATTCAGAGCCAACACCTCCCTCTAGCGGTGAAGGTATGAACAGCACGGTCAATTCTACAGTATCTAGTGGCAGGATGACTTTTGTACTACTCTGTATAATACAGTCATACTCCAACGAAATCATCGGAATCTGAACCTGTTAACAGTTCACAGTTCCCCACAGATATTAACTGGTGTTTTAATTCAGGGTTTATGTGATGAGATGTGATGTAACAATAAAATAATCTCCACTTATATCATTTTTGAAAGGCTTTTACAGCAATAAATACTGTAAACATTTGGTGAAACACTGTCATTATCCGTTCTCTTTTCTTCGCTGAAGAAGAATATCAATAAACTTTTGATTCATCGAATTAAAGTTGCAAAAGGAAACTGCAGTTCACACAAAAATGCTCATATAGTTATAGGTTAAATTAATATTGCTCTCATTTAGAAAAATCCACTAAGCAAATACTTAACAATAAATAAACTTAACAAATAGACTTAAATCACATGGTAGATAGATGGAAGGATTTATGGGAGAAACTTCTAAATGTTACGCTGAAAGATTGTCAATGGAGCAGTATGTTGAAGAATTACAAACATTAGGTCCTAGACTTTGTAATTTTGAAATATTATATGATTTTATTAGACCCTTTCAAAAGTATTTGGATCCAAGTTGAGTGAAAAACCCCAAATGCTGAGAGTGATGTAGTGATTAATTGGTTAATCAGTCTGTTTCTTTAAATGCTGATGAACAAATAAGGCATGGACAAATGTACCACATTCACAGACTTCAATATTTTCCTCAGCAAAAAATCTCCTGTTTTGTTTTAATTTGACCAAAATCCACTCAGAATTGCACTCAGTAAACATTCCAAGTGGAGAGGAAAAACACACCAGAGCCTGGAGGTGTGGGAGCCACGTGCAGAGAGAGATGTATGGCTCGTCCCTTCTCTCCTTTCCATGCTTGAGTTACCTTCCCTGTCTCCCTTTATCCCAAACCTATGTGATGAGCACATGTCCCTGAGGGCCAGAGTTTCACATTCTCTGCAACGCATATTGTCTGCCCTGAGATGAACAGACAAGGAATTCTGGCTGGAAGAGGGAGTTATTCTGCCTTAAGGGGAAGGGGAGCTAGGTATTGGGATATTTCAGGATCTCCTGGGGCTTTGTTGGCATCCCGTACGGCTTTGTTATCAGCTCCAGTTGGGAATTAGGGGATATTCGAAGGGAATCCTGGGCTGCGGTTGGGATGGGATAGACTTGGCAGTAAAATGTACAAGTAAAATGTGCATTTGATTTGTGTTGAGTGTACAGGGTTGTTACAGTTTTATGATTTACATCAGGACTTTCTTTTATTTCATTGTGAAATATGCTTTTTATTCCATTTTAGCTTGTGTAACAGTTGTTTATTGTTCTGTGAGGATACTGATGTAACTGTAAGGTTAAGATTTTTTTTTTTTTTTATAAATGTCCCTTTGTCTAAACTTTAACTTCTATGTCTGATGCTTAATATATGTAGATGTTTCACAATATTGTGCGATGTAATTTATACTCTTATAACTGATTGAGAAACTTTTTCATGTTTGTGCTGTTTGTAGTAAGAACATGATTTCAATACATTTTAATAAGGCATTATCTTAACCACTTTTGTCAATGTAACATATCATGTAGGTAATGCTGTTGCACAATCGGGTGTATATTTCATTTAAGTTTTTTTAAAGGGCAGCAGATCGATGACATGATTTGTTTTTTATCTCATTCTTTTCGGTCACTGCTCAAAGCTTGTGATCATACAATGGAACACGGAGGAGAACAAAAGTTGAGTTTTGCTTTATAGCTCAACTCTTTCTGTGAGTGCCTGGTAGTGGGCCACCCACAAATAGTAGGATCGGTGGTTTAATCTGTGGCTCCACATGTCCAAGTGTCCATTTTCATATTAAATAATGAATGCTGTCAGGCTCGGTGCCTTAAGTGTATGAGTTAAAGGGTGATGAGAGGCAAATTGTAGAGCGCTATATAAATGCAGTCCAGTCCATTCCACGGTCTAACATAAAGCTTTTTGTCTGAACTGCCCAATCTAATATCAATAGCTTTCATTTGCAGTTTGGTATTCACTTTGCAACATGTCTCATTGTAATTAATTGTAAGACTGATCTTAGAGTCTGGCAAGGACCATTAACATTTGATAAGTTGATAAGAGGTTCAATATTAATACTGATTCAATCAACTCAAACATTAGCCTGGCACTGTACCTATGAAGTCAGTGTTAACATTGACTGAAGCAAAAGAGAATAATGGGGTGACACTAAATGTTCTATTTAAAAAAAAAGACAAAGTTCATTAAGGGAACAGAAAGGTACAACGTAGCAAGATATTTTTTTTAACTTGCCATGCTGTACAAAGATAGAACTACTGGGCTGTAACAAAACTTTCAATAACAACAGTTTTCTTCTTCAAAGCCCTTGCGATCCAGTCACCGTACCCTTCAGGGAGCTGTAGGCCTGCAGCGTTGACACACCTTGCCCTATGTGTGCTGCCTCTGCAGCGTCTGTCATTTGTGATGCAGTGGGCCGCTCAGCCTCTCGGCCTCTCAGCTGCTCCCCGCGCCCTGCACCTCCTCGGCTGGTGAATAGACAGCAGCTACATTAAGCCCCTCTGCCCCACAGCACTTTCACCTGCCGAGTAAAGGCTGCCCGGATAATACGGGATCACCTTGCACCGCCTGCAGCTCCACTGAACTCACGGCCCACAGATGAGCTGCTCCCTGACAAACAGACAGAGTGTGTGTGTGTGTGTGTGTGAGAGTATTCTCTGGTGGGGGCGTGTGTGCATGATATGTGCGAGTAAATTTCATGGTTATTTCTCAGTTCTCATTTTAAGTGCCAGCTTGATATGAGGACGCCCCCGTCCTCAGTTGGATGGAGTCCTGTGTCCTTTTCACTGTTGTTCAATGTTCAGAGGAATTTTCCCATTAAGAAACCTGCTCAACTGCCCTAAATTACTTCACAGACTAAGCTGCCCTTGTCCTCACTTTAATCTAGCCTTTAAAGTCTCTAATCATTATTATGGCACTCCCAGGCTCAATGAAGGCAATAGAAACATAAAGCCTCTCTCAGCAAGCTAGCACAACACTCTAGGACAGCTTCCACTCTGGCCTTTGTTGGGTTTTGGATTATAGATTCATTTTTGCTGGACGTGTGGTCAAATCGTCCCTGGGAAAAGCCCTCAGTATTCCCTCCTTTCATCTCAGTCTCATTTTCCGGGTATCTAATGGTCATAATCGAGGCGGCCATGCTGGGTGTGTGTTTGAAGGAGCGGTCAAGGAGCCCCTAATCCTCTCATACACAGTTTGTAGTGGTGGCCCCCAATACAAGAGCTGATTTTGTTGCCTAACGCTGAGAGAGAGCCATGTGGATTTGAGTTTTGGGTCTTATGAATACACACACCCATCCACTTACACACACATACACACAAAGACACAAATACTCTGGTGGGAATCCTGGCAGACAGACATTTCAATGCAGGAGTGAATTCATAGAAACAAAAACATTTTTCAAACAAGTAACTAGTTTTATCAAAGCTCAGTTCAACAATTAACTCTGGTCTGTTGCAGCATATAGAAATGTGCATTTATTTGGTATCAAAACAATAGCCTAGTAATCCTAAAAGCTTAGCAAACGGATAAGAAGTCAATAGTCACAGAATTCACAAACCAATTAAAGTACAAAACCTTAAATAGAATTATAATTGTATGTGTTTCAGGAAGAGTCACAGAGTGTTGGTACAACTTCTTTAATGGCACAGAGTAAAAGAACATGGTTATTATAAACAACTTCAACTTCTTACATCTTCTTCAATGACCAGTGGTGGAATGTAATTGAGTACATTTACTCAAGTACTTTCCTTGTATGCTACTTTATACTTTATACTTCCACCAAACCTTCAGCTGACACGTTAATACATCAGTAATAATATCACAGTGATAAACACTCTTAATCGTACCATTTTGCGTAATAATTACTTTTGTTTTTGATACTTTAAGTACATTTTGTAGCAAATACTTATGTAATTGAGCAAAATGTTTAATATTGGAGTACTACTTTTTTACGTAAGTAAAAGATCTCAATAATTCCTACACCATTATGCACGAGAAACCCATTTACGTAGACTTAGAAATGTAAATAAGTGAAGCTACAAAGTTAACATATTTGTGAGTAATAAACACTGTTTTCAGCAAAGGCAGCAACTGATGCTCCAGACTTTCAAAGACGAGTCTCAGCAAAGTTTTGTCAACCAGTTATTTATCTCACTCAACATCAATTGCCTTTAGTCTCCCCTGACACTAATGACATGTTTCAGGAAATGATATTGCATTAAGAACAACAACAGTTTAAAAAAAAAGCACAACAGTTATGCTCTTCTCTTAGATCAACAGAGGCTCCGGCTCTTTTGCTGTTCAGCAGATTACCGGAGTCAAGTGTGGTATAGTTCTCAGTCCAATGCCCACTCCTCTCCCTGCAAGAGAGACGCACAAAACAGGAGTGAAGATGCTCTCTCAAGCGGCCGGTAGGACCCTTACTGCTAAATGCTGAGGCCCCTCTTCAGACAGATAGCAGCAGGATGTCTGCCTCAACCCCCCCCCCCCCTCCCAAGTTCATTCTTTCTACGAGCACCTGGCCCCTCGGCTGGAGATGGCCTGTCACTCACAGCGGGGGGAAAGAGAGGGAAGGCTTGGGGGTATTGTGTCAGCCAGGAGAGGAGAGGAATGACATTCAGTAGACATCAGTATGTAGATGAAGTGGATGCTGGATGAGCAGATTGTGTACATTTGTAAATGTAACATTCACGTGCATGAGTGTGCAAAGCCTTCCTCTCTGCCTTCTGGAGACCAGAGCTGAACTCGTGGAAACCTCTGAGGTGGGCTCCTACACCCCAACAACCCCCTCGTCCCTCCTCAGCTTCCCATGTTTCTCCCACTTCCCGTGTCACCATATCTGTCCGTCCTGTGTGGCTGCAGGTTTCTGGTCCAGCAGCCTAGGACAAGGCCACCATTAACTGCAGGGCTGTGCAGAGGGCACGTGGGACAAAAGGCCCAACACGCTGTCCCTGCCCTCAGACAAGGCCTGAAACAAATGTTACAGGGCTGGTGCAGAAGGGAATCATCCGGCCGGTGTCACTGAATACATTTACCTACCTCAGAGCCCTTTCAGCCCTGTGCTTTGTTTTAGGCCTGGAAGAAGGGGGCGCGTGAATGGAGTGGCGGGAGGAGGTGGGGACTGGGGGGGATGTCAGTGTGTGAGACTGTGTGTGTGTGTGTGTGTGTGTGTGTGTGTGTGTGTGTGTGTGTGTGTGTGTGTGTGTGTGTGTGCAATGAGAGAAAAACGCAAGGAGGGAGGAAGAGAAGTGAACGAATGAAATGAACGAAAGAGACTCCAGGTTTCCACAGTGACCGACTGAGCTCTGAAAACACCACAGCATTTGTGAGGGATGGGAGGAGGTGTGTGTGTGTCTCTCTCTCTCTCTCTCTCTCTCTCTCTCAGTGTGTGTGTGTGTGTGTGTGTGTGTGTGTGTGTGTGTGTGTGTGTGTGTGTGTGTGTGTGTGTTCTCCCCCCACAAGGACGCCAGGAGGTCTTGTTGATTGTTGTGTTTTGTTTTTCTTTTGGCTTCCCGCTCCCCTTTCTCCTCCTTTGTCTCTGCTATCCTTCCTGGGTTCTTTTTAGGCTAATTGGAGACCTGGAGAGCAGAGCAAACTCCAGACAAGACATTTTCTAAGCTCCTCGACTCCAGTTTGGTCAAATAATTAACAGCAAGAGAGAAGCATTCGCTCAACAGGAGTGGAAGTCACAAAGTCAGATTGCAGATCTGAGTGGCTCGCTGTTGTCTCTCTTAAAGTGTTGACTTAAATTTAGATTCCTCACAAACACAGGAAAGACCGGAGTACTCCAGAAGATAAAGATCAGGAATTAGTATCAACTGCACATTCAAAGCTTTGCGATGTTTGACTTGATTTTATGAGGCTTCTAGATTATAAATGGTCAAACAAAGACGCAGATGCAACATTTTGATTCCAAATCACTGTGCAGAAGGATCACGTGGTCATTTACAATGCAGCCAGTGCTATTTATAAAAATGTTTTTTGGGTCTTCAAACAGTGACAAACTTTATTTTTTATTTTTTAAATGACTTTTTCTGCTACTACTTCTTGTTAGTTAACATTTTGTAAGAGTGGGTGTTATTTGTCAAGCATTGGATATTATTCAATATACACTTCATGCAAAGTCTTGACTATAGCTCAAAGCGTTAAATGTGCATTCTCATTGAGAATGAAAGAAATTCAACTGAATGATGGAAGTCTTTAAGTAGATATGTTTTCTAGGCTGCAGCTAAGAATTATTATCGTTTATTATTAATCTGATTATTTTCTCAATTAATTGATTAATGGTTTGGTCTCTAAACGTCAGAAAGTATTAGAATAAATCCTGTTAGTTTCCTAAAGCTCATAGTGACATCTTCATGGTATAAACCAACACACTCAAATCAAAATATATTCATTTTAGAATCATATAAAACAAAACAAAATGAGTTAATTATCAAAATTGTTGGCGATTCATTTTCATGTTGATTGACATTTAATCAACAAATCATTTAAGCCCAATTTCTTTCTTAGATCTTCCTCAATCTGTAATAGTTTGTTAGACTTCCAATTTTAAAAAGGTGTTTCTGTACAGTCTTTACTATTAATCAGAAGTTATACAAAAAATGTCCTCAATAAAAAAACTTTAAAACTCATCCCCTGCCCCAACAGAAAGTAATTAGTGTGTCATTTCTCCCATAATCCCTTCAGCTAATCTCCTCCAATCCACTGGGTTTGATTCAGTCATCTTTTCTCTCATATTCTAATCCATTTTGCCTTTGAGTTTTTGTGTGGGTCGCAGCGCGCCGCCCCGCTCACAAAGAGCAGTCACTGAGCTATGACATTAAAGGTATTGTTGGGCAGGCCTCGGCCCAGCGGCCCCCTTATATGGGCTCACTGTGCAAGGAAGTGCATGTTTTCATCCTTGTTGTCATGGGGATGAACACACACAAGCACACAAACGCCTCCCCCTTCATCAGCCTCCCGTTGTACTGATTTTAGCTGACATAAATTCATTCTTTTGTGCGGGACATGCTGGTTCGTCTCCCTCCATGTAACTGCTTTCAGCACCTGAACTTTAAAATATGAACCAGGAAACTCTGTGTTTGTAATATAAGGGTGGTGCGGGGTGAAATATGTTTTAAGAAGGTATGGCCTGGGGACGAGAGGAAGGATTTATGTATAACTCAGGCAGTGCCACCGCAAACTGCCAGCCCTATTCATCAGGGCTTTCTGGGGAGTCACAGAGAGCAGATGAGAAACAGAGCTGACTGCAGTGTAGGGTAAAACATGACCTCGGGAAATCACCGGCTGTAACCACACATACACATATACCGTATATTATGTGTGAGCTGTACATGGAAACATGTGTACATGGTGCAACATGTTCAAGCATTCAGTGAACTCCCACACTGAGCATGTGTGCAAATGAATTACTATAAAGATAGAGACACTTGTGCACATGCACTATGTGTATATTTAATACTTACATGATTGCACTCATAACCTTGAGATATTTACTCTCTATATACATCTAACCTAAACACAATAGTTCAGTAAAAACATTGCTTTTTATATGCTTGTATAATATTTCAGTTGGCAATAGGCCAATTTATGAGTTTGATATTATACTGAGCTGATATTTGTACAAAAATTAAGTCTGTGTTGCCCACCGCTGATGTGCTGAAGGATATTTTATTTTAACTTCAGGACTCTGTAACCTGTAATTAATCTGCTAACCAACTTTAAACATATTTTAGTTTTAGTGTCATACAGTCAGGAAAGAAGTACTAGTACTTGTAAAAGTCCTGCATTTAAAGTGTTTCTTATATAAAATCACAAAATTATTATTTGCAAAATGTACTTACAGTACGTATTACATATTGACATTTTTTGGAATATTACATATTTTAATGTTGTAGCTGGTTAAGCTAATTTGAACTATACTGTAGATAAATCCAGGACAATACGTCATACTCATCACATGTTTTGTATGTAAACGTCTTAACCTGCTGAGTAACTCATGACTCCAGCTTTTAGATTGAACAACAGTATGTCTTGCAAGACATACTGTTGTTAAGTTAAAGTTTTTATTTATTGATTTGAGCATCAAATATTCTATTCTATTCACCTCCATTTAGCTAGCTTGGTAGATGGTAGAAATCTCAAAACAACTAAAACCATCTGCACGGGTAGGTGGAGTCCTTTGGGTGAACGGACCCTTTATTGTTAGATGACATGATATACAGAAACTCTTTCCAGTGCATGACTCCTGGTTGAAACTGTTGTGTATATATATCTGTCTCTTTGGCTGTCACTGTTATTATCACTTCCATTCCCTCTCTGGTTTTCTCTCCATCACTCTGCCTGTCTGTGTCTCAGCCTCAGACTGCCTCTAACCTGTCTGCCACTGTCTTAAACCCACAAAGAGATATGTTTGCCATACATTCATCACAGCCATATGTGAAAATAGGAGTCCTATTGTCACACGAGACACCTCCTTCAAATCTCCATGCTGGCTAATTGAGTTTGTCTATGAAGCGTTCATTCACTGTCAGACGTTCGACAGAGAAGAGAGCCAAGTCCTCCCTCGTCAATCTTTCCAGAAAGTCAACACTGAGCCAGACATGCACGCACACGCACAGAAACACACATACTACAATACAGCGCCGAGGGGTCTGGGACATCCCGCAGACAGCATCCTGTTCCCGCTGAATGGCTCTTGTGTCACAAAGGACAATTTGGCCCGACTACCTGCGTGGGATCTGAATGCCTCCCTGACTGACTTGTAGCCTTAGGTTTTTGTGTTTTGCTTTGGGAACGTCTCTCCCTTCTTCCCTCTCTCCTCCTCTCTCGCTCCCTCTCTTCTCTTTCTCGTCATCTCAAGTGGTCTGCAGAGGGTGTCCTGGGAACCTGGCTGGCTGCCCTGCTGTCAACACGTCCCCCCCCCACCACCACCACCACCACCATCCCTTCAGGACGGACCCCCTGAATTAGTCCTTATTAGTCTGACACCCGGGCTGGACACTCACTGACATGCACACAATGACTTATGAAGCACACACATTAACACACAGCCACGCTGACATGCAAATACACACTGAAATTCAGACACACACACATTGCGGACAATGGTCCAACAACAAGCAGTATGCCAGAGAAAGGGCAAGAGGCATGCGAACAGAGCAATTTGCCAGTTCTTAACTGCGAGCGCACGCACACGCACACGCACACACACAACACACACACACACACACACACACAGTGTCTACAGCATGTGTAACACCTGCTTTGTGTACAGTTACTGTCTAGATTACCTTTGTTATGATGACTTGCACTAACACTTGAAAAGCTAAAAAACAGTTTAATGAATTAAGTTTAATTTAATGAAGTTTGATTGTGCATTTGATCATCTTAATTAATTACAATTTAAGAAGAATACAAAAGAGTTACATTTGTAGAGTGCTGCCATGGTTTGAGATTATTCCAGCTGTGTGTCACTCCTCTTTTGAACGTTGGGTGCCCAAAAACCTTTCCGCAAAGGATACACTGGTGTATCCTCATTTATAGCTCTTCCGGCAAGTCTCCTCGTTCCTCAGTCCTCCAGAACTGGGACATCTTTCAAGATGGAGAGCTGAAATTGATGTTCGGGTCATAAACCGAAGAGGTGACGAGGAGGCACAGAATTAAGAAATGAAAAAAGTCCTAAGTCTTTATTGAAAAGCAGGCGGTAATACACAGGTAATCAATCCAAAAAGAGCAAACAAATCTAAGCAGAACCGAGTAGGCAAAACAAGGAAGAGTCCAAAAACCATAGAAAACACTGATAGATTGCTGGGAAATGGTGATCATGTGGGAGAACAAAAACAATCTGGCAAGGGAACAGGGAAAACAAGGAAGTATATAAACGGGCTAGACTAATGGCAAAATCAGGGACAAGTGAGTGATTGAGGGCAGGTGTGGATAATCAAGGAGGAGGGAAGCAGGGAAGATGAAACGACAGGAGATGTGTATCATAATATAATAGGAAACAATGAAAGTTGTTTTTATTTTACATAACATAAAAAAATCATAACTTCAGGGGAGTGCAGAACATGACGCACAGTCCGCTAGCTGTCTGCTCTGTGTGTGCGCTGAAAAGAAATCTTGTATTCAAACACAGCTCTGATGCTGTAAATGGGAAACAAACACACTATCCCAGCCAGGACAGGATAAAACACTAAAACACAATGCTTGGAGAATACCATGTGTCCCTGGGGTCGGATGCATTGATATGTTCAATGACCGCAACATAATTGGTGGCTTGTGAGCTAGCTTAGTCAATTAAAACATATGTAATACTATTCAACACAAACACGGTAAATATGTTTTATGCTAATTGTTTAAATGGTGCCGCATCAACATTCTGCAGCCTCACACAGGAGCCAGTCAGAGCTGAAACCATCAACACTTTGTCTTGATTTAAATTGATTCTGATACTGCAGTTGTTCAGCAGAGTTTCTGCTTTGAGCTTACTGTCTGTCTAACACATGGTGGGTAGGTGTGTGTGTGTGTGTGTGTGTGTGTGTGTGTGTGTGTGTGTGTGTGTGTGTGTGTGTGTGTGTGTATGTGTGTGTGTGTGTGTGTGTGTGTGTGTGTGTGTGTGTGTGTGCGCGTGTGTGCGCATGCAGGGAATGAGGCGGCAGGCAGCAATTCCCCCCTGAGGATCCTCACTCATTACCCAGAGGTCACAGCCCACGCTTGGCCACTTCCTGCCTGACCTCCCTCCAGAGAGCAGAGCATGCTGGGCTGTGGTTCACACGTGCTGCTCACAAACAATCCTACTTCCTGTCCCAGTTCGGGTTAGAGACACAGAGAGAGAAATAGCGAGGGACAGAGAGAGAGTCCTGGCTTCTATCTGCCACTTGCTGTGCTCACTTCCTCCATTCTCACGCTCTCTCTCTGTCTCTCGCTCTTATTCATTAGCCTCCTGACTATTCACCCCGGCCCAGCCCCAGTACTTGGAACAAAATACTCACTGGCCATCTTGTTCCAAACTTCCTCCCACACTACTCTGTATAAAAGACATGAGTCATATGGGCTTGAATCAAGTTTGAATTAAGAGGTTTTTTGGGGCTTTCTCAGTGTTTCGGGGGAAAGTTGTGAACTGAGGACAAAAATAAAAGTTGCTCTTCTACATTGTTGGACCTATAGGGAACAGTTTGTTGTGATCACCACCAAACATGAACCTGAAAAGCTGTTGTAAACAGTCTCCTTAGGACATGTACAATGGTAATTTAGGACTGTAGAAAAACACATGAAAAGCTTTAAAAATAAACAATGTGTGTATGCTTATATAAAAGTCCAACCAATACTGTATATGAGAGTTTAAAAAAATCCAATTGCGATATATCAGCCAATTTATTTTATGTAAGAATTGTGACGATGAACTGTGCTGAAGAGAGAAATAAACTTGTCAGTCCTCTCTGGTCGAAATAATAAATGAACTCCTCCTCCTTATGATGTGCAAGAAAAGCCGAATCATCCGCCAGATTCTTGCATGAAGTTAACGTAATACAAAACACAGAAGTTTAACTTTTTTCACCTCCTTATTTCTGTGAATAGTGTACAATATATGTATTTGTTGTCATCTTTATCATATTTTACTCTTTATTCTATTGTTTGTTTTACCTTAAAGCCAATAAATGTCACTTCTAAATCAAGAAACTTGTCTCATCAGCTTTTTCTTTTCATACTTCAATGCATGAAATTTTGAATCTAATAATAGATAGATTTCACACACACTCACTTCACCTCCAAAACTTTAGATCTATAGCATCTGTCACTTCATAAGTGTTAGCCAACACTGTGTATTGAGCATCCAGAGAGGATCTCGACTGAAAAGCTGGGTAAAATGAAGACTGATGTGCTGAATAGCATCTCAGGACATCTTATTGATGCCAGATGGGCTGTGTGAGCACTAGATTGGCCCCAAGAAAGAGACCTTGCACAAACATTATTGTTTACCAGTGCCGATCCATTGTTGGTCCGGCGTCTGTCGCTGACGTACCAGCATCCTGCCAAATTAGACTGCAGCGGCAGGGGTGCTGCTCTCCCCTCGCTTTCATGGCTCCTTAGCTTGACCACAAGCCCTTTTATCATTGGTCAGCGGCCGCTACAATGACCCTCCAGGAGACTGACCCCCTGACTCACCACAGGGAGCCCAGCCAGGCCTGAGCAGGGTCAGGGCAGTGGAGGCTGGTGGTTGAAGGGAACCGTGCTGGTGCGGAGGCTGATCCAGGGATGTTGACGCTGAGATCTGACCCTGGCCCGCTTCCCTCCCGTGGGGTCAGGCCCGGAGCTCAGAAGACCAAGGTCTCCTGCAGAGAACAGGGGATGAGCAGCTATTCACTGGGGCTGAACCAGGAGCTGCGTCCGGCTCAGTGCTGACCACCGGGGACCGAGCAGGTCAGCCGGGCCAGGCTCCTGCTGCTGGCCACAGATCAGAGAGTGAAAGCAGCCATGCTCATTAGGGAAAGCATTCTGCTCTGAAGATATGTGTGAAAAGTCCCAATTAGCTGGAATTAGGTTGCACGGTGCAAGTGACGCCCCAATTTATCTTATTGATCAGACTCCCGGTGTTCAGTCCAATTCTGCGTATTCACCAAGGCGTGATGGTGAGGAGCAGCATAACCCATGCAGCACTAACACTAAGGAAATCCAGATGGTGATTCCCCCTGAAGATTACACATGCAACCATACACACACACACACACACACACTCACATAGACACCATAATAGAAAGTGGATAGTGCAAACATGTACATGTAGAAATGATCTGATGTGATCTCTCAGGGTAATGGATGAGGCTGGCACCTCTACCTGTTTTTGTCTCAGATCACACCTTGGGCTCTCAGCACGTTTGTGTGAATTTGTCTGGGGATAACGTTGCATGCTTTGTGGGTATTCTATGCATGTAAATGACCCAAACTGTGACGTAAGTTCTTGCTTCATATCATTACACTTTGGTAAGACTTCTGTCAGTGGAGATATTGGTGTCTGTACCTCTAATACAGTGATTGTATGCCTCTATGATGATGTGAAATATTGGTGGAAAATCCAAACTCTGAAATGTCATCTACAGACCAAACTGAAATCTAAATGTTTGCATTAACTTATAAACAAGACTTCAAGCCTGTCGAGTATAGATGAAAAGTCAGGTGATCCTCAGAGTCATTAGATTTAATCCTCTGGGAAGCACAAATGTCTGTACAAAGTTTCATGGCAATCCATCATACATTTCTTTGAGATATTTCATTCGCCACTCAAAGTGGTGCACTGATCTACCGACACATTACCATCCCGAGGGTACAAAATACAACAAAATACACAACCTAGCCAACAAATGGCCCAAGCCAGCCATGCCCAGCTCATGCACCTCTGGTTTTCAGGCTGAACTGAGAGACAAAAGTGCAGGGGTCAGGAGGTGAACTGATAACACACAAGGACAGGTTGTGCCTTGTTCCATAAGACACCCCCAATGTCTGTGTGCCCCTCATCCATCCATCCATCCACCAAACCGCACATCCATCTCTCTCTGTCGACAGTGTGTGACTGAGCTCAGGCTTGGCAGAGGAAGCCCCTGTCAAGATAGGGTCCTTATCACGATCAGGTCAGTCCCTCCTTTTCCCATCATCCATCAGACGGGCAGCCACCTGGACGACTGCTGACCCTCGATACAACCTGATTGGACAGCCAGGCAGAGAGGACACACAGGAGTGGAAGAGATAAGATAGATAACAAGCCTGAGCACATTCTTGTAAATTTAGCATTTTTTGCTCATGACATAACAAGGGTTCGGGAGTCTATCTTTCTTTTTCCATTCTACATGATCATTAGTTCATATTACTCTATAAATGACAGTTGAAAAGAGCCAAAGAGAGGAAAGGATTGTCAAATTAAACCAGGAAGCCAATTGTCCTTTGGAGTTCAAGTCAATCTGGCCTCTTTAAGCAGCCCTGGACTGTATTTCCATGGCTCGTAGATGTGTGGAAGGCCCTCAGTCCTCCTCAGAGACACACCCCCTCTCCCTCACCCTCCTCCTCTTCACCTCCTCCTCCTATTCTGTTTGTTTTGCGCGTATTAGTACCCCGGAGGACCGAATTATGGATCAACGGAGCAACATCCATCTCCATCTCGCTTAGCTTCTCGCTCGTGCTAAAATAAGTGGCCAATTAACTTGGCGGCGACCGTGTGTGCTTGTCCCCATCTGACTGTAGATTAATGACCAGCCAACGCTTTCCCTCCCCAGGCCCATTTATCAGAACCAGCAACTAGGTCACATGATGATTAAACGTCCAGACCGCCGCCACGGCCTCCCGGGGCCCAGGTCCCAGCACGGCTGTAGGCAATTGGATTTAATTGCTCGCCTTTCTCTTGACTGTGAGAGGAAAAAGAGACAACTCCATTGGCAGGTCCTAGAGCTGAGGAGTCTGGGATGTCGCACGTCCTGTGTGTGTAGGTTTGAAGAGGACTTGTCGTCCACTTCATTAAAACATACCCACTTAGGTGCAGTTGGACTTTCCTTAGACTCACAGCCGTCTTATGTCAAAGACATGACAACCTGTGAGGAGTTGGTACAGAGAGTGAGGGTGACTTATTAAAGGTGAATTCCAGTTTCATATAACTTAGGTCTCATTTTTGTGTAGTTTGGGCCATTAAATAATAACACTGTAGTCAGCAAGTTAATTGCTTATATCTGGGAATATTGCTAAAAAGAAGAAAAACAGGGCAAAGAGTCAAACTATAATATCATTTTTAAACAAACATCCAAGATAACCAAACTAAAATTATGACCCAAACTTTCCCTTGTAGCATCAAAATAGGTTTTCCTTGTAGCTATGTCACTATGTTCTCTCTCTAAGTACATACTTTAGGAGTTACGTTACGGCCAAATGATAGCCAAAACTCTGAAAATAAAATCCAAGTTTGACAGAATATTTAAATTTATCGATTATTTACTTTTACAGAGCTTTCATCTCACACTCCATCTCACTGTCTTCATCAGCCTGTTGCTAAGTTGGCTAAATATGACTTCAGTCACATGTTAACAGGTGGTTGTATATGGTTTCAAACTATTATTTCCAAGGTCACTTTCAAACCCAAGATCCAAATTGTTTATGACCCAACCTTTCCTTTCAGTAATAATGAAAATGTCCCTATTTGTACATAAACTGATACAGTACGTACTCGTTGCTGTGAACATATTTTGTGATGATTCTACATGTGCTTTTATTTTACAGTTTATCAATCAAAATTCAGATCCGCATTCCCATTGCTCAAAATAGTGTAAATATCACAAGCTTGTCAACAGAGAACGATGCACTCAGTAACATGATTGTCCTTATTAATGTGTCTTAAAGAGAAGCTTGTGTTACTTCAGCGGCCCTGCTTCCTCCCACAACACGTCATCTCCCTGCCCACCTCATTGATCAGTATTAGTTTGGCTGAAAAAGTGATGAGTGCGTGTAGGTTAGCGAGCGATGCTCGATGAAATTTGTCTGGCAGATGGTTGTAATAGAATAAACGTGTGTGGGTCAGTCTGTAAGAAGGGCCTGAAGACATTAGGAGCTTTGAAAGTCGAAGTGAATCAGGAGTCTGGCAACGTCCTCTTTATCAGCCGCTAATTGAGTCAACAAGTGGAGGCTGTATGGAGCGTGTGAGTGAGAGAGTGTGTGTGTGTGTGTGTGTGTGTGTGTGTGTGTGTGTGTGTGTGTGTGTGTGTGTGTGTGTGTGTGTTGTGGGATGAGAGGTAGCTAACCCGGAGAGCATGTTAGACTCCTGTAACACACCTGAAATCCTTTTGATCTCCATCCACACATTTGTGGGGCATGTGAAGCTAATTCCTTTAAAGGTAGAAATTTGCTTGTTTCTCAGAGTATATTTCTGCTCCGATTGATCTGATTTTCAGGGGATTTTGGATCTTTTGAACTAGGAAAGACTAATTATGTTGCATATTGGCAAATTAATACCAAATCTGTACCATCAAACATAGCTTAAAACTCCTTTTTCTGCCACTAAAATCTCCAGAAGTAGCAATATAGATGATATAGATGAAGATGAGACCCACTATTTAACGCAGAAGTTTCATGTATTTCCTTCTGCTGCAGGATGCATTACATCAACAGTGTCCACTGCATTTTCCTCGATTTGAACCTCTTGCAAGGAAATACAAGAACTTAGAGGATGCAAAAAAAGGAAGTAAGTAAAGTGAATGAGAGGGGGAAACACAGAAGTCATCTTTATATATATAGATTTATGACAATGTATATATATATATCTATATCTATAGATATAGATATATATATATATATACATTGTCATAAAAATCCACTTAAATTACAAGTGAAAAGCCCTAATGACAAACATGGCCAATCATGGGATTACTCACATTCTCTGAGTTGTCTTTAGTTGTTTTTTTTGATGATGCTCAATTCATTTTGGACTCTATTGGGACAGCTGGCCAAACGGCAGCATCAAATCAGTTTTGGGGTCATAAATGAAAGGAGGAAGAAGAAGCGAAGGAACAAGGAAAGGGAAGAGGAATGGCCCCTTTAAATCCACAGAATACGATTGATAACAAGATAAGGCTTACCAAAATCGAATTGTTCTTAAATATTTTTGACAGTTTATATTGTTAAAGAATATCCGATGCTCCTATCCAGAGCCATGTCATCCTTTGGAGATCACATCAGAAGTTGTGTATGTGGCTGAGTGCTAGCCATGCAGAGCTGGCCAGTGTGAAGGAGGGTATCGATGGCATTTGAAAGGCAACAGAGCGCTGCGGCCAGTCTGACCCTGTCCTGCCCCGGCCTTTCAGCGCCGGGCCTTTCAGACGCAGCTGGACAATACCGACTGCTCTCCGGCCTTCAACTAGCCTCTGAGCCGATTAGGAACCTGCCACGGAGGGACAGAGCACTGGCCTGACACCACCCACATCCAACAACTACTCCCCCTCACTGGGCCTCCAAAGGGGCCACTAGGGGCCAAGATCAGCGGCCAAGCTGACCTCTGATCTCCCGCCATGTTTGGACACGTCCACACACAATGCGAGGCCCGAGGCAGCTGATTAGAATAAGGAGGGGATGAAAGAGGGCAAGAGGGCTCCGGACTGTTGCGGGCAGTTGTTTGTGTGTGCATGTATGTTGTTGGCATGGCGACCTGGTCAGTGACTGTCGGACCACCGGACCTTCCCTGAAACCCCCTGCGCTCCCCCAGATGTGCAGCTCTTGTCCCAGGTCTCTTTGTTGGGGGCCAGGAGGGAGGAATTACACCAGGGATGATCCCGTATTACTGGGCCTGCCTGCCTTTCAGGTTGGGCTTAGTTTTGTTGGCTGGGTCTGGTCTTATCCTCCTCCCAGTGTTGCCACCACTGAGCTGATCCCTTTGATGTCCTCATATTCTGACCACCACATCGCAACAATTCACGTTTTGTCTTTTCTAAAAATTGAAGGCGTTGTATGACGTAGAGGAGGAAACACCTGCAGTTATAAGATGATATATATATTATAATATGAGGTGAAGAAATGCACATACTGTGTAAATTGAACCTATGGTTGGTTCACATAAATTACAATGACACACAGAACATATAAACGGTTTTCATACAGGACTGTTTCTTCCGTGTAAAGTAGCTGTTGACGGGTGGAATTAACAGGGAAAACATTTTTAAACAATTTTTTCAATGATGTATCACATGTGTCAATGATGTGTGTCACAACCTTTGCGGTGTGTTTCATTTTCTAGCTTTATCCCCTATTTTGTGTCCCTTGAATATTTAATGATAAATAATCAAATGTAAGTTTTTATTTTGTGTCACCAAATTGAGTTAAATTCTCATCCATCATTCCTTTTCACCTTGAGTTCTTTCCTTCCTTTTCTCCTTCCTTTCTCACTTCCTTCGTAGTTCCTTACCGCTTCCTTTCCTTCAATTAATCTAAAATAGACAGTTCTATTTTTCTTTGGCCCACTGTGTCCCACTATAAAACAATGACACTTTTACGAACTAAACGAACAGAGCTGCTCCTCGCCTCTACAGCTCCCCCTGCATCCTGCAGCTGTCCTGCCCATTTGGAGTGTATTAACCTGCGACCCACAACTAACCTCTCGCCTTCCAGCTGTGTGTGTGTGTGTGTGTGTGTGTGTGTGTGTGTGTGTGTGTGTGTGTGTGTGTGTGTGTGTGTGTGTGTGTGTGTGTGGTGAAACGCCTTGTCTATGACCAGTGGTCCGTAACATTTTTTTTTACTGTGAAGTGTGCACAGCCAGAGGGTATGTGCATGTGTATGCCGCTATATGTGTATGTGGGTGTGTCATGGTGGAGCAGGAATGGCCGGGGGTCTCGCTCTGACGCCCCTGTGTGTACTCATTCAGCACAGAGGTCGTGTGTCAGGGGTCAAAAGGTCTATGGGGGAGGGTGGGGGGGATGGTGATGACTCAGGGGGGAGAAGTGGGGTGAAGGTGGGGAGGCGTACACGCCCCCAAGGTAGGTAGACTCTCTTAATTGGACTCTGGAGAATTGAGGGAACGTGTGCGTGTGCCGCAGGTGTTTAAACGCATGCGAGTGTATCTGTATGTGAAGATAAACCTGCTGTATCTTTAAGGATGTGATATGAGAGAATGATGATGATGATGATGATGATGATGATGATGATGATGATGATGATGATGATGATGATGATGATGGTGAAGAAGAAGAAGAAGATGATGATGATGACGATGATGATGATGGTAATGGGAGAGAAGGCCTACAGGTGAACATCCGATGCAGTGCATATATTGTTCTTCAAGAGAGGAGGAGGAGGAGGAGAGGATGATGAACCCAGCCATGGAAATAACATATATTTGAAATGTGACGCTAGTTTTCTGAGGCATGATTTGTATTTTCAACATAAAGTCTAAGTTTTATTTTTATATGAACTGTTTTTACAAATGTTAACGGTTTCATTGTATTGCTTGCTTTGCTGGATCTAAGATGCATCACTCATGGGCTCCCTGCTGTTTTTTTATTTAGTGGTCAAAAGGCTAAAGTTAATGTTTGTCCTCTTGCAATTTGTGTCAGTGTGTGTTAGTGTGGCTACTGTTGTGGTAGTATGTCTTTCATACAGTATGTTGTCGTATAAATATGTATATGTATATGTATAAACGTATATATGTTTGGATAATGTTCATATTTATGTATTTCGCTGTTAGATGATGGTGGGTTAACGGGCCCCAATGTTTGGTTTGTTGTTGGTTGTGTCTGAATAATCTCATGTGGGATGAGTCATGTGAATGACCAGACACGAAAGTAAACTATTTAGAAGAAGAAAAACAGATAGAGTTCATCAAGAATGAATAAAAAACAGCTGTGAAGATAAAACCCTTTGTAGTGAGTTGCTGGTAATTTAGGGATAGAAATCCAAAACAAATAAAATAAAAAATGAAACTACAGTGCAAGGTGATTCATCTTAAACAATGCGTGGTTCTCAAAGAGTGAACACGTGTTTCCTCATCCTTAAATCCTCAAACAGCACTGAAAGCTGGACTGTGCCTGTGTGTGTGAGAGATAAAAGACTAAACGTAAACATTTCTTCTTTACGTTCTTTATCTGTTCTGTTTAGGAGAGCTATTGACCCGTGTCTGTCTGTCTGTCTGTGTGTCAGTGTGTGTGTGTGTGTGTGTGCGTGTAGGTTGCCATGGTCCTGTTTGCTCAGGGACAGTCAGTCTTGTGCCCTGCGACCACATTATCCACCTATTAAAGTCCTGCCATTATTTACCTTCCTCCTCTTAAAGGGACAGGCCATGTCCGCCTGATAAAAGGCCTCAGAGTGTCTGTTTCATTCGAGGCTGGAGAGACGACGACGACTACAGTCACTGAGTGTTGGCAGAGCAAACATTCCTGAGCACCCAGGATCACACAAACACACACACACACACGCACACACAATGCAGAGGAAGGACACACACATACAGCTGGGAAATAGCCCTGAGAGACAATCTATGGCACTCAAACACACACAAACATACACACATGCACAGGCTTGATGCACATGATGATGTAGACAATGACTGTGTCCCAAATCAAATATTATTCAGTAGGTGCTGTATACTTATTGTCAGATATATCATAGTTTTTTCAGATGGTAAACAAAAAAAACAATGTATTTTATCATTTTGTACTGACAGGAAATTATATGATACATGTCAAATGTCAATCAAACTGCAAATTTAGAATCCCACAGTGACAAATCCAATCAAAAATGCTTCATTTTGTTGCAATTTTCAGCGTGTTCACCTGAAAACATATTGAAAACTTACTTCAATTATTATGTAGTATGGATTTTGGACACTGCTAATCAGTTATTGTACACTGCGTGTGCACTGAACTTGAAGTATGTTGTACTAAAAGAGATTAATCTAAAATAAGGGTTGAACATAGTTTTGTCGAACTGGCCCTAAAACGATAAATACAGTTTAGAATTTGAACTCATTTTGAAAACTTATTTAAAATTGAATAAAATTAGAAACGGTCACATATTTGGGTGAACCAGTGATCACTGTTTAAATTAAAGTATTAAATAATATATAAAGTGTTGGCACTATTGATGTTAATCAATTTAAGATGAAAAGAAACGTTTAAATTGAGCCTTGTTTACTCCAATACAAAGTTTAAATGTGTGATGTATTAAAACGATAAAATAACTTTAAATTATTCTAGTTGATGCATCCCACACTCAAACTCACAGACGCATGTTGCACGCACACACACACACATACACGCACACAGGGGCATGCCCTGGCCTGCTGTTGCTGTTGTCTAATGGTGGTGAAGCTGTTCTCCGGCAACAGTCAAACACTCAGTGGGCAGCAAAGAAACCCTGACTGACTGGTTCAATATTTGCTGGTCCAGAGAGGAGGCGTGTGGAGGCTGCAGGGGGTCAGGAGGTCAGTGAGGCGAAGCGATGGCCTTTCAGGCCGGGCAAGACTGACCAACAGGTGAACAAACAGAGAGGCTGCAGCAGAGGAGGAGCACAATGATGACATGACAGGATGCCACGGAGATGGATTTCACTTTTGAAGTTTAGTTTAGTTTTAAAATATGTACGGATGAACAAAAAAAACAGCGTACATATTAAAAATACAGCTGACAAAGGTCCTGTGTCAGGAATGAGGACACTGAGAGACAGAAACATTTTAGTTTCAATATTCATTCACGCTCACCATGTGTGTTGCATATCTACATCAGTAAATCAGGACAAGATGTTCTCTTATAACATGAATTGTGTACATTTTCCCAAACGTCTCAGACCTGTTCGTCTTTCAGTTCAACATCTTGTTAAATCTCTTCTTATATCATTTTCAGCTCTTTATTTGTGCAAAGGTCATGTGAAAGAAAAACAGTTTTTGTGAAGCAAATTTGAGAGAATTCCTGACAACACTGAATATGTAACGTGGCAATTCCCTTGTCTTAATCTGATGTGGTGTCAGGCAGGTTGAAATCGGAGTATTCTGGGAAAACACTGAACTATTCATTTGGATAAGCCTGTTTTACTCTTTAAGTCCAAAAACACATGTAAAACAGACGTGTTAGAAAACGAAAATTAAATTAAAAGTATAAGCTTAGAGAAAATCAGATCAGGACTTCCTGAAAAGAGACAAAGCTCACAACTTGATCACTTTAACAGGCCTTTAGTCATTTCTGCTCTGCGTTAACACACGATGCTCCTAACGCGACAGAGCCTCGTCTTAAACATTCACACTCAGGCTCACTGCGTGTTTGCTTTTGGTTTTAACGCCTGCTAAGATACTATTGATGGCCAGTCAAGTAATGTCACCAGACCGTTTTTGGTCCGGCCTCACTGTGGCACTTAGGCGATGAAAGCCGGTCCTCAGCGTCCCCCATCCGGCAACAAGTGCAGCCCCCTGTCAGCGCCACTCTGCAGGAGCAGGCAGATCAGCCAGACTGACGTAAGTAGTGTGGACAGATACAATTTCAGCCTGGCAACGCAGCCAGGATCTGGCAACCCTTCCCTGTGTTTACCTAAAGGCTAAGGCAGCTGAGCCCAGACCTCACCTGCTGTCCTCACTGGTTGCCATGAATGCTCACATAATCCCACTAAGTCCATGCAAACCCGGAGCCGCTTCTTGTGCTAAAAACTCAGAGTCCCTCCCACTCACTAAGACCTCCACTCGATTAAGAAACAGTTTGTGCGACGATCACTTTTTCCATGGCAACTTTGCATAACTCCATTCTGCAGAGGAAAGTTCCCACCCCTCAGTTGTTACACACACATATACACACATCCCTTTTCTTTTCTTCACCCTCTGTTTCAGCATTTTATCACTCAAGTCACACTTTACCCGTAATCTCGGGGGAGGCCGGAGGACCTTAAACTGAACTACTCGAAGTGTCACAGTCTGTATGATAGTGTTCTTTTTTAGTAGGCTACACTTTTCTTGCTTGTTCACAACACATTTCAGTGGCAGTATTTCTGACGATATTAAAGCGTTTAACCAAAGTGTAATCGAACCAGCTATTTGGCTCATTTTGGGCTCAGTTGTGCATGCTAACACTACTAACTGAGCTGCTGTGAGCAGCAGAAATGACGGATGTTGCAGATGAACGTTGTAGTGGTGGCGTCATCACTAATGCATTTGGATTTGAGCAATTCAAATAAAAAATGTCCTTCTCTTTGGTAGATTCTTGAGGCAGAGGTTTGTGAGAGAAGCCACCGAATGGGACAACTATATTGAAAGAATCCTGAGTGACTGAAGCGCAGAACATTTTGACTTGAGGAAAATCCTCATCAGATCCACACATCGTCTGTTCTGTCATTAAAATGTTGTACTTGTAATCCGTAGTCAGTGTGCAGGATTCTATCTTTACATATTAAAAAGAAGGAGTCATTATTTTAGAACACATACTGTACATTGGGATCCAATTTAGTAGTCCAGGTAGGTATTTAGGGAACAATAGCTCCTTCAAGCATGTTTTGGCTGTTCACACTATAAACCAAACAGTGATTCAGGATACATCTTTAATATGATATTTTAAGCAGCAGCATGATGGCAGTCCAGTTCTTGAGTTTGTTTGTTTCTGTTGTGTGGCGGGCGACCCCGTCGTGTTTGAGCGGACAGTATACATCCACCATCAAGGATTTATTAATAGAGGCTGTTTCCCTCCACAATAGGGTGATTCATTTATGACGTCTCGTGCCGTGAGACGATGAGGTCATTATGGATTCTTTCAGGGTGGATGTCAGACTTGAATGGTGAGAACATGCAGTGGCCACCCCTGTGGAAACACACACACACACACACACACACACACACACACACACACACAGATACAGGACCACCACAGGATTCACACGGTCGAGCCTCCTTCAATTCCTAAAATTGAAGCACTAAGTACTGCCATAATTTATAGCTCACATAGAATAAGAACAGGGATCTCTGTATGTATGTGTGTGTGTGTGTGTGTGTGTGTGTGTGTGAGTGTTGTGGGTGTGACAAGAAAGGTCACTGACCTCTGTGACTTGGCTAAAATCCCCATGGGCCTAATTCAGCATTGGAATGGACCCCACAGTGCAATGGGAAGATGCCTCTAACATAATGAACACAAAGGCCAATTGTGACGCTATTCTCTGCAGGGCAGAAAGCAGCGGGCCCCGGGGACAGTAGAAGGTTTTGTTGGATGAAACGGAGAAGGAAGCCTATTGCTCCAACAAGCTCCTGATAAGATTCATCAGTGCTGACTCAACAGTGGCAGTTTGTCTCCAGGGGCGCAAAGTGTTAGATTTACATCCACTGTATTTGTCTGCACTTGTTGACTGAAGTGCAGATAAGTGACTCTCATAGGCCAAATCAATGTCTTTTATGTGTTTTAATGGCTTCTCAAATTGTCAATATTTGTTATGGTCAGTGAAGTTGGGCCACTCTGGGATCAAGTGCTCTTTCTTTTACAGTCAAAAATAAAAACAAACGTATGCGTCACGGAGCTTCACTCTGTCGTTACACACAGAATAAGAAAATGACAACATACTGTTAGACTAATAATAAGAGAGGAAAGCAGGACAAAATGACATTTATTTAATTTCATCAAGACTTTCCTCCGTTTTTGGATTCTTTGTTTTGCATGCAAGAAAAAAAAAGGTTTTCTTCACAAATTCAAGGTAACAGTGGTGAGTAATCACTCCCCTTTCTCCAATATATAGGAATACATATTTATCCTTCATGAACTTGTATAAGTAACCACTATACTTTTGGTAAATGTCAACCTGAGGATGCTTTAAAGCAGCTGTGCAATGCCAACCAGCCAATTTGTCCACGTCAGTTGATGGCCACGTACGTTAATCTGGTTGCAATAATCTCTGCCTCTCCCACAACCTCAACAAACAGCTCGATAACAGAGGGGACAGCAAGACGAGAACAAAGCCGGTGTCGCCAACAAGAAGGCAAACAAATGCTAACACTGCGGTTACTGCCAAAAAACGCCCATCCCCACAATTTATTGCCCTTTTCTAAGACTTATTCAACGTTTTCATCATATACCGACCAACCACACCCCCTGCCAAAAGACTCAGAATGTGTCTGTGTGATGAGGTGGGGGATTAAAAAAACGAAGCAACAAGATCGGCCTTTTCTTTTTCTTAAGAAAGACTAGAAATGAAGCTTTGTGCACGTCCGCTGCTGTGGCACATTTGAAAAGTCTGGCCCGGCTGCTTTTGTGTCACCGACATAATGGGGATTGAGGGAAAACACAAACTGAACCACTGTGCCGTTGTGGCACTGGCTATTAGTCAACGTGACGGCCTTTGCAGATGCTAATGGTGTATAGTGTGTCCCGGCCGGCCTCCCTCCTCCCAGAACGTGGCTATCTGATAGCACAAAGGCCTTCTGCTGGAGGTTGACTTTTCCCCCTTTCTTTTCAAGGCTGCTACAAAGTCATTAGGCTTTTTCCTTTGCCCTTTCCCTTGTTTTTGAAAAAACAGGGGGATATAATAGCCACACAGAAAATATAAAGTTGACGTGAGGCAGTTATCTCCATGTGTAAAGCCTCAGGTGATGGTAGTGAGGATGAGGCCTCTACATTCACCCCTCCCCACTGTGCTTCCCTTTGAGCAATGTGGAGACAAACCAGGCTCTTGTGAAAGAAGAGAGGATGCCCAGGAGTGGAGGACCTCTGGACTCTGACTTATTAATCAGTCAGGCCCTCAGCTGCCTGCCTGCCTGCCTCTCCATAGCTGCTACCTCAGGCTGTAACATGTCTTCAGCCTGCTCAGAGTTGAGATAACAGCCTGCAGAGTTAAATACTCTGAGGGTTTGCCCAGACCTGGAGCAGAGGCCTCATCACATCAGCACACAGGTCACTGCATCCAGCTGTAAGACAACAGCAGACTGTGTAGTGGAAACACACGTACATGCAACACATCTCTCCAAGGATAAGAGTGAAACAATGAGTCAAAGGTGATTGACTTTAACGTGCAAGGTTTTTATAGCATCTATTGGATGGATTGCAATGACGGGTTGTTTTTTAACATACATTCATGGTCCCCAGAGGATGATTTGTAAGTGATTTGGTGATTACGTCAGAATTCCTCAAGCGCAGGGATACTCAACTTGCTTTGTCTGGATGCCAAATGACAGGAGGCCAGGGGCAAGTTAATATATTAACAAATGGAGATTAGCAAAACAAGCTCTATTAGTCTATGTTGATGCTTTTTCATGCACTCTGGCAAAATATTTACAATAAAAGCACAAAAAGTAATTTCCCATTGAGAATCAATAGATTTGTATTGTGTAAAGTAGAATCATGAGTGCCAATTAGCAAATGTTACCATGCTAACACAAGAGGAGGAACATGTTAAATATAACCTGCTAAGCATACTGATGATAAGCAGGTAATATTATAGTCACTCTGAGCATATTAGCATTTAGCTCAAGGCACTGTTAAATTACAGCCTCACCGAGCCACTGGCATGGCTCCGTTTTGTTTTATTATTAATTATCGACCGGTTGATAAGACATTACCACAACATGCATTTAGTTGTCGTTTTAGTCATTTAATTTTCCATTATTTCTGAGCCGGAAACAATTATTTGTCAACTGTTTTCAAGGTCAAGAATGATCTTTGAACCTCAACTTTTAAGCTGACATTGACAAAAAGTCCTTAACATGCTCAGAAAAAAATTAAAAAGATCCATGAAGATGATGATTTATAGTCAGAAGCTCCATAAAAGTACCAACGACTTTGAGATGAGATTGTTTTGCCAACCTTTAGTCAACATTTTATTTCAGTGTTCACACTGGCTAAAGGTAAATGAACATTATTCAACAGCAGGTGACTTCGAATGACTTCGCTGACACGTCATGAAAAAGCTCATTTGTATTTATGTCAACTTTATTTTTTCTCTTTTAAACACAAATGTAATAAATAAAGCACATCTGATGGGGTACACCATGCAAACATTACTTTCTACAACATAAAACATTTTTTTTTTTTTTTTTACCAACTCACTTTTGCTATTACACAAGTTGCCCACTCTGCATACAAGTGCTGTACATGATAGTAGCTCCATGAGTAGCTTTCCATTAACTTTACCTGTACAGATTGCATGGCCTATTATATAATATATACCCATATACACATGAATGAGTGGATGTGAGAGAAGGGGGTTCCAGATGAGAATGAGGACGAAGCACAAGCGCAGCGTGGAAACATCCGGCCCTGGACTTGTAGAAGAATCAGTGCGCTGACAAAAGCGTAAAATGACCGACCAGCATTAGATATTGTTTCCTTTGGTCATAACTTTGAGGATCATTTCTGTTCATTTTTTAAAGGGAAATAACTATTTTCCTGGGTGTTTGATCTCATCCCTGAAGCAACACGAGGCATAAGATCTTAATGACCATTCAGACACAGACAGGGATAAGTACAAGTGCACCTGTGCTCTGTACATTTACTAAAACATAACTGTGCTGCCAAATAAACAAAAGGACGTCAAAGCTGATGCAGAATGGAAACGCATCGAGACAACCCAACTTCCCCCGTGAAACTGGACCAAGTAATCAAAGGATTGGATACTAGAGTGAGAAAGACTAAACGTACCTCTGAACTGGCTGAGAATGTATTTTTATTATGACGTCTTTAACTGATGATGCAATGTGGCTACTGAGTAATGATGCCTGTTAAAAAACTGCAGCACATTAAGTTTAATATTTGTGTAAACGATCTAGAAGCATCTTGAATTTATGTTCAGTTACATTTCTATTAAGTTCCATTAAGGGTCTCCTATTGATTTTTGTCTCCTATTGATTTTTTTTATCTATCAGTTGCAACCTGGGGAGAGTATAGATAAAATAATAATGTACAATTATGGATGTGCAAACACCACACACACACATACACACACAGAAAGACAGAAATAAAAGGTGGCAGTAACGAGGAATTTGGCAGAAATATAAACAAAGCATTGTCAAATAAACCCCATTAGATCAAAATGAATAAGAAATATATCTATACACAATATTGTTTCCAACACCTCAGAGTTGGTGGCATCCTGTTTATGGTTGTTGTGGTGTTACAGTGGGGAAGCTGAATATTGAACTTTCCATTCTTAGATTTAAGGTGAGGACATCTGCTGAAACTACTAAAAAGAACTGGTAAATGTTAAATAGAAGCTAATTCTCCGGTACCAGGAAGGTATCATGCTACTTGGTACGGAGATCAGTGAAGACACACACTCTTCTAAATCCCATGTACAGACACCATCAGCTGAAAAGAACTGGTGAGATTAACACGTACAGAATACTCATTTATTGAAAATGAGCGGTCAGATGTCCGATAACACGGCGCACGCTTCTCATTTTCCTCCTGATGGGACTGCGTTCGGGCTCATGTGCAGAAGTCCCCCTCTTGACCCAGGACAGTTTGCAAGTGAACAACAAAAAAGAAAAAAATCAAAAAATCAAACAAAAAGCTTGAAAACCGTTTCCTTCAGCTCAGGTCCATCTTTCCATGAGTGTCAAAGGGGGGGGGGGGGGGGGGGGGCAGGGAAGCCAAGCCGCGGGTATTAAAATCAGGTGAGCGCTGTAGTCAGGGTCAGCGGGCGATGACGGTCATTTACAGAATTAGTTGTCTTCGTTCAGTGCATGTCTCTGTTGGGATCCATAAATGTACTTTCAATAGTTCTGTAAGACACAAAAGGGGAGAAGGGACAACAGATCAGATTTATATAAAGTACACGGTTACCATTTTGCCACTGCCAGTATTGATTTAGGATCTTGGTACGACTTCACTATTTTTTAACAATTGTTCAATTCACAATCCACTAATAATTCTATTAGAGTGCTTTGATTGTGCTGCTGATCATATGTAGTTACACTACCTGGTCCTCTTATTTTTCCTTGTGAAGAGCTTCGATGAAGGCTTCAAGTTTCTCCTGGATCTCGCGAACTTTCTCTGCAGAAAAGCGCACAAAGTAGTTAGTACTTAGTCAAATAGATACAAATACACACACAAAAAAGCTTTGGAAATAATGTCATTTCATTTATTAGTCAAACTATTTTGATAATCTGTTAAATGTTTAAATGCTTTTTCAGGAAAAAGATGACAAGAACTCACTAGTTCAGCTTTATACATGGGAACATTTGCTGTACGATCATAATCCGTACAGAACATTAGATCAGCAAGTACATTTTTCAAACATTCGATGGTTCCAGCTTTTCAAATGTGAGGACTTGCAGCTCTTCTGTGATTTACAATCATTGTAAACCGAATATCTTTTGGACTGCAGGTTGTACAAAACAAGATATGTGAAGACCTCAGCTCGGCCTCTGGCATTTTTCCAATCATCTGATGTTTAATAGTCGTAGATTAGTAGATTAATGGATTAACGGAGAGAATAATGGTCAGATACATCATCTATTGAAATAATCATCGTCTGCGGCCCGAGCATACTGAATGTCTTCAGACTGAAGACCACACATTGGACGGTGATTGACAATTCTTTTTAAACTTCTTTAGATAGATCAAAAGATTAATCATCAGGAAAATAATCTGCAGGTTTGTTCTTTTGCTCACTTAAAACATAATTAACTAAATGAAGCACGCTCAGGACAGGTCGCAGGTAATAAATCTGCTCTTTAAACAGAAAGCATCAAACAATATTCTAATCCCTGGGGTAAACTTCTGCAGGTAGAAATTCCCTCACATTTTTCACCAAAACACCAGATGGTCCCCTCCGACAGCGACAGCCAAACCTCAAGGCACACCTCCTGCACACATCTGATGATGAAGGCTTGTGTACCCTTTCCCAGTTAGCACAGACCACATCAAAGCTCTCACCCTCCCCTTCTCATGGCATATACCTCACGGGCACATTGCTAATGGACAGAGGGAGATACCATAACAACAACATTTCAAATGAAAGGGGTGAATCTACTGGAGAAACAATCAGTCACTTCTTTTCATGACTACACTCCTATTGACCGAAGACTGCAAAAGACGAGCAGCCCTTCCACCCAACATGTACTGTCACACGAGATGAGCGAGCCATCTAAAGCAGTCTTAATCGCTGATTAAACAGTGGCTGGAGGAAGTCTGCGGGCCCACACAGAGAAAAGGAAGCCCTGGATCGCAGTGCCAGCTGCACCTCAAGGCCTGGCTGGCTCTCCCCGCTTCCCTGTCACCCTCGCTAATCTGTCTGGATCTCCTCCAAGCACAAACTCAAACACCGCCTCTGAAAAACAAACTAGCACTTCTCTATCTTGATCAATCAGCCACACGAGATCCATAGGCGACCTATTGTTGATTATTTTCCTAAGAGGAGGCCCAGTGAAAACAGTTTTAAAATTGACTTGTCCGTTTTCAGGGAGATAAATCATTGTGGTTTGGACCTCAGAGCAACAGTGTCCTAAGTGTCCATTTCAGGTCGGCACAAAGGTGATAACTGAGCGTGCTTTGGAGTGAAACTGAATATTGTACTCAGGGGCTTGTGTGCAGCCCTCTTTTGATGGGAGCACGGCTGCTGAGGTATCCTTTTCCTGATGGATGAAAAGCGCACAGTTGTTGGGAGAGATGCAGACATACCCCCACACACGTCCTGAAACACTAGCTGTGCTGGACACACACACACACACACGGACACACACACACCTGAGAAAATGAACTAACAGCCACACAATAACTCGCTGATGTCTTGATAGCCAGCTAGAGCTGTACAGTCATGCCACCACCACCTCTTTTCACCTTCCTACACGCTGGCAGGTGGCAAAAAAAAAAAAAAAAGAATCCCCCGCCTTTGATACTCTGTTAACACACTGAGGCAAAATGGCAGGGCGTCAGGTGGAGATTACGACACCTAATGGAGGCATTAAGGGGGCCTGTCGAGGGGCAGGCTGACAAGTCACTGCAGCAGGTGTGGGGTTGAATGAAACATAACCCTGCAGTGCGCCATTCCAACACGCAGCCCACCGCAGGGCACGGCTCAAAGGCAACTGACAGTTCAGCCGTGTGGGCTGCGTGCCCTGACCACAGAACAACACAGCTCAATCCAAGCCAATCAGAGCAGGATTACCAACATCTGTCCGACCTGAAGAAAAAGAGATGTGAGGCACGGGGGGGGGTGGAGTTTTGCGGTCGGTGTGGGGAAAGGAGGGCACCGACTGTCAGATCATCAAAACACGGGAAATCCCCTGGCTCAAGCTTCAAAGCTTCTAAGTGGGTTTAGATGTGGCTGGTGATAAGGTGCTCTATGGAGCCTCAGCGCTTCACATGCAGACCGCTTAACGTGGGTCAAACATTAAGGACCCTGCCAACTGTCGGGCAGAGACACCAAGCTCTGCTAAATCACTGGGGGCAGCAGCGGTTAGATTAGAGGGCTTGTGATAAGAAAAGACAGTTTTGATTCCCCAGATTGGGCTGGGAAAGTTTACCGTGGAAAGCTGAAAAATCACTCAATTCAGCGAAGCACAGCACAAAGCTGTGGTTGTGCTATGTGGCAGCGCTTGTAAAGGAAAAAAACACAAAGTTGATATGCCCCAAAATCAACTCTTTTATTTGCCTCAGAAGGCTTTAAACTCTGTACGATATGACTATGTTCAGCTTCAGCATTCAAGTTCAATAAAACACATACCATTTTCAAAATGCCTTTTTGAACCGGAAGACCAACAGAAAGAAAACAACAGGAGTAGAATTACATTTGGAGAAGCAAAAATAAGTCAGGTGTAAAGTAAATATTACAATAAGTGTATTCAGTGTCCAGCAAATTCCAGGTTCCATCAAGCACAAAACCTCCTGTTCCCCGCGTGTGTCACAATGTTGAGCAGCTACATATCCTAATATGCATTTTAGCTTGAGTTTTACCTGCCCCAGGCTACCTGCACAATTATAGTTCCACCATGAAATTTTGGCGAGAAGAACCTAAACCTAGATGAGAACAGCAAAGCCTGTCAAGCATTCCCTTACAGCGGGGATGCTTAATGACTTTAAAATGAGCCCTCAGCAGCTTTCAGGAGCCCAGGAGGCCACCAGTGAATATGAATGGTGTCTTTCAGAAAAGCCAATATTCTCTGGATAAAAACTGTGAGAAACAGATATTTATTTCCCCCACACCATCTGTTTGTCACCAAAAGACAGCAGCCAGAGGAAGAAAAGGCCACAACAAGCCTTTCTTTTCTCTGTCCTGTGGAAATGCAACAAAAAAACAGTGGACAGAGTCACCATTGCCTGTTCCTCACTGAGCAGTGGGAGTAGCGATCTAAAACTCCATTTAGGCTCCTGTTTACCTAAGAGATGAGCCCCAAAACACAGTCATTCAACCGCTCACCCCTTTATCTGGTCATGAATATTCCCATAATCCTCTGGCCTCTATCCCAGAGGCCCCTTCTTTAAGATGCTGGGTGCTGTGTGGGTTGGCGAAGATGGAGGGACTCTTGCCCATTGAGAGAAAGAGAGGGGAGCCTTTTCCCCCAAATTCCCTCTTTCAAGGCCTTCTATCGGCTGATCTCCACATGAAATGATATCTCATTCACTCTCACTCTGTCGAGTCCTCTAAGCCTGCTACGGCCGAAGCGCTGGCAGAAGGAGGGCTGAGCCACAAAGCCTTTAATTGACCTGTAATTAGACTGTGAAACTGCACGGCCCTGCTGGACAAGTAGCCAACACAGAGGAGAGGGAGAACAGAGGAGAGAAAAAGATGAGGAGGGACAGGACAGGGAGGCCTGCAACTTACTGTGAGATAGAAGGAAAAACTAATCCTCTTACTGTGGGAGATGGCCACTCTCCTGTAAAGAAAGGGTGGCTGTTGTGAAAAAGTGGCAACAGAAAGATTTCAGCGGATGAAGTTTGGTGCCAAGGTTGAGGTTACTTTAGCATGCTGCTCTTAAAGTTTTCTACTGACAAACGGAGCAGAAATTCCCAGCATGGTCACTAGAGAGAGCGGCGCGGAAGGTTTGGTTCCTGTCCCAACCTGTCATCATTCATGAAAAAACGTTTTATATATCTCAGGACTGCCAGGGTCACAGTGTAGGTGGGGACACTGAACATTTTTTTTTAGCGCTCTGCCGTTTCCTTCTTTGAAAGCCGATCTCCTAATGTAACAAACAGAGAAGCCCTTCTCCTCGGCATGCTGCTTGATTTGTCACTAAATCTGGATTGTGATGCTATAAAAACTGGGCCGTGGGAGACATGGACACAGGGAGAGCGGGGATGTCGACGGCCCAAACGCCATGTCAGTGACAGAGCAATGAATCAGCCCTTGCACTCACGGCTTTTATCTAGAAAACAGATGCCTGGGAGAGCGCAGCCCAACCTGGGGAGAGACATGCGTAGGTCTGAACAGGTCATAGCATGGGGTCAGCCAGAGGGCACGCTAAAAAAAAAAAAAAAACCTTTAAAAAAACAGCAATATGAAGAGAAAACTCCTTTGAAAGAGCCAGATGACGACTGTCGTTAGGCTGCGTGGCGCAGGTTTTATTGTGAAGCATTGCTTGTGCCTTTGAAGGGCCAGACATCTTAGAAGATTTTAGTACAGGGGTTATAAAGATGAGGATAGTGGCGACACAATTTGGAAGATGGTGGGTTTAGCTCTAGGCCTGATTGGTTTAAATGAGGGAAGAGCTACAATTGTAAATGTAAATGATGCAAACAGTCACCATCACTTCCCATAACAATTCTTAAAAATGAACAGGTCTGAGACAGTAAGTCTCCTTATGACTCATGGTGTAAATCACAGAAAGTCAGGGGGCTGAAGTTTTCCAAGGCTCACCTTTTACAGTCAAATGGAGCCCTGTGCTGAGGCAAAGTGGCAATCAATCTTGAGTAGCCACATGGGCCTGGGGATGCGAGGCTGACAAGTCTGGTTTAAACTGCGATCCTGCCATAATCCCTCAGCGAAAACCACCCTCTGCTGAATCGGCACAAAACAAAAAACACACTCAAGTTTGAAACGGCATGCATACATCCAGCCCTGTTGATACCTGGGCCTAAATGTAAAGGATCCGTTTTTAATCACCTTCTCCGAGTCCCTTCTTGACATGGCACTGACCCCAAACCAGCCGATCAAACAAGACGACAGAGAGATAAGACAGGCCGGCTCTCCTCTTCCCTCTGCTGCCCTCAGGTAAATACATGTTTCCAGCTGCTCTGGACCCCACACACCGTCTCATCCATATAACACTGAAGAGACAGCAAACGCACCTGGAATTCCTTTGAGCTTTACGCAAAGGCCTGTTGAGGCCCATAAGGCTGGGGGTCACTGGACTGCAGGTGTTTTACTTGCAAAGGTCAACAAAGTCGTACTGGTGCCTCAAAAAGGGTCATGATGTATTTTTACCCTATTTGCCTGTAGTTTCTTGCAGAAACGTATAGAATTTTACAATACATATATTTAAAGGCCGCGTTTATCAAAATGCAATTTCTTTTTCTCTCATATCTCCACTTCAGTAGCACTGACATAAACCAACCTGTCAAGTGTCCTTCCCGTCTATATTCTGAAGGTTTTAAAGAGGCGTTTTGTTTTGTGAGTATTTTCTGATTGAGTGATACGAAGAGATATCCAAATTTCCCTCAGTAAAAACCTTTGACTCTAATATGTAAACACAATGAAACAAGAATTTTGAACCTGGCTTAATATTTAATAAGATAATGCCTAATTTGCATATTTAAATATCCAATTTCAGAAAACATGAAACAGAATTGTCTTAATGTAAGTAATCAACTGCGGGAAGTTTCGTGTGATATCTATCAGTGATCAAATGTTTCACTTGTAGTGCCTAACCTTGACATGCATCATACTTTAAAGACGTGTTGGGCACCTGACCATTTGATTTGTACTCGTTTAGTATGATTGGACAATTTTGCTTTCAGTAATCCAGAGTGGGGCTCTGAATGACCTTCAGCAAACACATTTTATAGTGTTTTCCACTTCTTAAAAAGAGTCTAATTGGAAACAAAGTTGTCTTATCTGAACATATTCTCAGACACAGAACTGTTCAATAAACAAGATCACAATAAATCAATGTAGCGGGTTAGACGAAACTCCTTGGGTAGTATGGTCATGACATGGGAAAATTCCAACCTAAAGTTAGCATGTTTTCCCCCCACCAATCACAGAAAGGAAGTACTGTATATGGTTTTCCTATTACCTCATCTTAACTAGCATCTGATGTCAGACCTTTGCATGTGTGCGTGTGTGTGATTGACAGGAGGATGAGTGGGAATGGGTCCCCAGTGGCCACACGGTGCTGGAAACATGTGAACAGAAGCACACATCTCCTCCTCTTTCCTATTTTCCCACACTATGCCCTTTCTCTCTCCCTAGGGAGAGTGAAAGATGGCTTCACGTTCTTCCTCATAGTTTTACTTCTTTATCACCACTTCCATTATCGCCTCTTGATTGGTTGTCATCTAAAAAAGACACACCACTTGTTTCTTTAGTCCACTGGATTTATTTCCTGAGTTTGTATTCACAGAGAATATTCAGCTGCAGATGGTTTTTACGCCAACTAAACCTGACTGTAACAATGCTGTGACAACTTTAATGTTCGACCTTCGGTGGATGTTTAATTGTAGATACCCTGGAGAACAAACACTGAGTTTTAGTAGTGTACTATGTTTTTTCAAATTAAGATCATTTATTGCTTCACTAAGCCCGTTTTAACAACTGATCATCAATCAAAATCTTTGGTATTAAGAGCCGGTCAATCAGATGCTGGATAGCTGCGTATAATATCTCTGTTCCTGACACCACAGGAAGGATGGCTATGAAGTGAGAGAGACACAGGGAGGGAATGAGGAGGAGGAGGAGGAGATGGATGATGGGAAAGTGGAAAGAGATGCAGGTCACACATTTGGTAAATAGGGGCAGGTGGCTGGTTAAAGCCTTGCTGGAGTAAGGGAGGAAAACAAGACGAGGTGAAGGAGAGACTACTGTGTTTTACAGCCGTGTTGACAGTTTGTAGCAGAGTATAACACAGTCAGAAACAGGGGGGGGCTATGAGACGTAAAGAGGAAGTAAACGCAGAAGTGTGACGACGAAAGAGAGTCTCTTTTCTTCGTTGCACTCATCCGCCGCGTGCTAAACCTCAGTCATGCTTCTTGTGATGCGTCTTGTGAGGAGAGGGGGATAAAGCTAGAACAAGGAATGGTCAGAAACAATGAGGCACAATGAAACAGTGGAGAGAGGAGAAAGTATGACTGTGTGAAAAGAGAAAAAACCAGAGCAACACGGGGCATCAAAGTCAAACGCTAGACTTTGATGCTAAATGGTTAATTGGTAGCGTTCAAAAGAAAGCATGACCTGGGTGATCAAATTATAATTGAATTTAAACTATATGGGAAGTACCAAAGCGAGAGCAAGGGGAAATCAGTTATAATATGGGAAGGAAGTCTACTGTAGTAAACCAGATACAAACACGTCTTTCATACTGTATTAACCTCGTTCTCTTCACTAATCTAGTAGTGGACACAGCAAGTGGAAAGCCGACGTAGGATTTCAAGACATTTACAGATGTTGTGATAGAAAATTCTGTTCACTTCGGAAGTCGCTTTCACAGAACATTAACGGGATAAGATTAGATCAAATGCAGGAGGGGCAGCTTCAACAGTGCCAGTGTTATGACAACTGTGGATCTACTGTTTGTGTACTTCATGCTCCCGGAAAGAAAATGGATAATTTGGCAGCAACTCTGCAGCCTGAGCTTTCCTCCTCCGTGGGAAAAAACTAACTTATATTGTATCCCTACTAAGCCTCCTTAGTTTACAGAGTGGCACTGTTTGCTAACTAGTGTCTGTTTAAGTCCGAGACATAAAGAGTGGGATTGAGTGTTACAGAAAGAGCAAGAAAAAGGTGGAATAAAACAATGAGCCATACAGAAGATGTGGAGTGTGGCAACAACGGATCAACGTGTAGATGGAGAAACAAAAACAAACTGAGGAAGTCATTCTAATTCATAAAGATTATATGCAAGAGTACATGCAAGGGCAATAGACACCAACGTGCCAAAGAGCAGACAGTCTGCCCACTATCTCACTGCACCAAGCCAACCCCACGTTCATAAATGCAGTTCAGTTGGGAAAATCTACAATGATGTAAAAACGGCATCTTTTTTGTGGCTTTCCATCATACCAAGGGGGCATTTTTGATTCCTGTGTGCAAATTAACCTTAAATCACACAAACATGATCAGGTACTAACATCTAGCAGCAACGTTAAAAAGTAACATTTGCGTATTTACTCAGATTGTATGTCAATACAGCTGTCTGACACGTACACTTGGTGATCACGCAGGCACATGTGCACACAACACCTCAAGACGATACGTCATCGCTTACAGAGGAGCACTTCTCACTGAGCCCTCACTAATCACTCTGGAGGAAGCTGCTCAAAGCGGGAAGAGGGGGAGGAGATGAAAGGGAACGAAGTGAGCGTGAGGCTGAGAGGGCATTCCGGTGAGCAAGCCCAGACAACCAGAGCTTTATAGTTTTCTGCTTCCACACAAGAGAAAGGAAAAGGAGAAAGTGACTGCATGTGCAAACATGCAAACACTTCACACATTATCACTGTTCCCGAGAGCACCTTCTGTTGACACCTTTAATTCCTTAACCCTAAAATAGCCTCAAAACAGAAGCTAAAATCATTTTCTGCACACCGTCTCATTCATCAGTGGCAATAAAGATGGTGAACTTATTGTAAAAGTGTAGGTGGTGGCCAGGTGTTCATCTGAATCTGCTCTTCCAGCATCCAGTAAAGTGTGACAGTAATAGACTTGATTTTAATATCTGAACATGTAAACACTGTACAAATGCTTTACATCAAGCTTAGTGGAGGTAATGCACTTTCCAGGAAGTTTTTATACTAATAATAATAAAACAGGAAACTCACTGAGCACTTATCCTCAACCCTCACTCTCAATAAACCAACTGTCAAACACAATTCATCTTAAAGATCACTGTAATGACAGCAATCTCCTCTGTGACCAGATTCATTACTGTGCGGATTAAAGAATATAAATACCTTGGCTTCTGGTTCTATATTAAAAAAATAACTAGTGCAAGAGGAATAATCTGAAAAATCCAAAATAATCTGCCAAGGTTTATTTGAAAGAACTACTAAATTGGCATCCGGTATCTCATCTGTATGCTCTAAAAATATTTTACTCATAAGAGTAAATGACAAAATAAAATAAATAAAACACATCCATAACAGTACAAGCATAAGTGGGCACACCCCCATATATAATGTTTCTACTCCGTCATGGTCTCTCACATAACCTCTTTCCCATGACTAGATTTTAAACTCTGACCTCAACTTTACACTGAAGAAAAGAGCTGATGTAATAATGTGTCAATAAGAGTGTGTGTGTGTGTGTGTGTGTGTGTGTGTGTGTGTGTGTGTGTGTGTGTGTGTGTGCCTGCCTGCCTGCCTGCCTGCCTGCCTGCGCTCGTGCCAGTGCACTATACAAGCTTTTCATCAAGCTGACAAGGCGGATAAAAAAAAGCCACCACGAGGGGAGTGACAGCCAGGAACCTGCGTCTTCCCCTTCATGGGCGGCCAATTCATGTGACAGAGGAGGAGCTGGAGCGGAGGAACAGAAAGGAACTATTGCTGCAATTAACACAGACGTATGCCAAAACTGTAGAGCAAAGTCAAAGGCTAAAGATCACTTGTAGACAGAAACATAAGGACATTCAAGGTGATAAGCTCAAAAGTAATACTTTGAGAATACAAAAATGGTTTAAAAAATACCATAAGCCTTAGATCCCACCACAAGGTTATTTGAAAAGGAGGTCTATATGTTACAAGTGACAAATGTCCCCTATGACATAAACAAAGTTGTGTAGTCATGATTTATGTTAATAAGTGTAAGGTGTCTGGTCGCTCACATTATTTAATATGACATCCAACACTTCATAACAGAGTAGTAGTTCTGGAAACACTTTCTGAAAATCCAGCACCTCTGTACTTTTTCCAGTACAACACACACAAAACAATTTCTATGAGGGGCAATGAAGCAGCCAGGAGACATCCCAGTGGACTCCTAAGAGGCCTTTGCTTGAACATTAGGACTGGGCTTTGCTCCAGAGACGGCACTGTGCCATACAGCTGGTCTGGCACATGCTGACAAACAGCCACACACACACACACACACACACACACACACACAACACACACACACACACACACACACACACACACACACACACACACACACACACACACACACACACACACACACACACACACACACACCTCTTTGTACATTGTGCCACTCATTAACAGTGCTTTCACACTCTCACTCACTGAGGCACACACCTGACCTGTATTTGTAACCTGAGCAATGCTGAGCCTGCCTGCGAGTAGGGGCAAATACAGCTTAACAACTCACTGCCCCTGGGAGCACATTTCTGCCTTTGTTAAGTGTGTTTATCCTTTCTCTCGCCTCCTATCTGTGCCACTCTTTCCTCCTCTCTTCCCTTCTTTTCCTATCGTAGAGGTTGTGAGGTGAAGGTCGGGTCTTAACTCCGTTTCTCATTCTTTTTCTCTCCCCCTCTGTCAAGGGAGTGTAAAGGGAGAGAGGGACAGGGTCAGTTGGACAGCATTTGACAGTGAAAAAAGTGAGAGAGTTCCTGAGAGATGGAAAGCAAGCTAGCTGGATCAAGTAGCCTGTGGCATTAGCTGGCTGACCTGTGGGGTCAGGCCACAGTTTGGGCCTGAGGCGGTCTGACCTGCTGCCTTTTAAAAGGATTGAAGAATGAGGCAGCTCTGAGGAATGATGATGATTTCATAATGCATTAAGTAAGGTTGCTTCACAGACAGACAAAAAATCCCTTTTCCTGAAGAACATTGCATGGCTGGAAACAGGCATGTGTGGCTCCCATCAAGTGTCCTTAACCCCCGATTTGAATAACTACACTAAAAATAACAGCTTTGTGTTGAAACAGCAAAGATAATCTTTTGACGGACAATCCATAGGTAGTTTATGTAGACCTGAGGGTAAGAAAGGATAAGATATATTAAGAAAAGATGGATGATTTAATGTTCCATAGCTCTGAACTTACCAAATCTTACTGGCATTACTATTGTTAATGAAAAGAAAAACTGTTCAGACTCTTCAAATGGTAAATAATTGTATACATTATCAATGTCATTATATTTATATTATTATTTTATCAAATTCTCAGGGTTAGGGTTGTGATAACCCTAACCCTATATATATCGTCATCCCTAGGTTTAATGCTTGCCAACAGCAGAAATGTGTCTCAGTAAAACACAGTGACTGGGTGACGCATTTGTCCAATAAATAGGTGATCCAAATTCCTGATAATACAGAATGCACACAGAAATTATGCACTTTTCCCCACAGATACCATTAGACCATTACCATTAAAGCTAAACCTTGCAGTAGCTGAACATGCCAATGCATGAAATTAATTATGGATTAACCCTGCAACTTTTAGAGACACTTTAAGAGCACCACAAGTGAAAAGGTTACTGCAGATACAACTTTTAGGGATGAACTTTCTTTGTTCAAAACCTCAGAAGCTCACTTTGAGGCATGTCACTGAGTCAGCCCATCAGCCATGCGGTTCAGTCTAGACTGATGGACCCATATACCCACGCCCACACACACGGGTCTAGGCTTTATTACACAGAAACGTCTGTGCAAAGTGTCAGACAGCTAATGACCCAGATCCTCCACTCACCCACTAACTCAACCGGACAGATTGACAAAGCTGAAACTCTGACACGTACATTTTCTTGGTAGAAGGGAAAGAAAAATCTGCCATAACCATAAAATTAGGGCTTACTGATATAGGAATGCTGAGAGGCATATTTGCAGAGTATATTGCAGGTATGAGTTACAAGAAAATGAGAGGTGTTGGATGTATTTTAGTATTTCTCGGTGCATTTTCATGCAGCTCCTGGAGAGTAGACAGAGACAGACGGGAAATGAGGGGAGAGAGACCTGGGGAATAACATGCAACAAATGTCCCCAGCCCAACACGAACCAGGAAGGTTGTGGTTCAGCGCCTTAAACCCCCAGAGGACCAGGGCGCCCAGAGTGGTTAGGTTAGTTTTAGCATTGCTAGACTTATTTACATATTTTCTTAAGCTCTTGTTTAATTTCCTAACACTTTTACATCACGCAACCATTGTACAATAGTTCTTATCGTCAAAAACACGAGCTGTGGCTCTGACCCTCTAACTCTTGGCTGCTTGTATTGATGCAGAGGCAGGACCTAAACACTTTCTCTGTGGCACAAACAATGGAATTGCGAAAGTGAAAATGAAAAACTGAGATTTACGAGAGAGCAAAGTTTACAATGTTCCTATGCTGGACATCAGGAGCCCATGCGCTCGAGGTTATTGTGTGCATGCACAGGTGTGTTTCTGCACTTCCAACCACATTCCCACATCTATCAGTGACTGAAGACTTCGGAACATTTTGGGATCGAGTTGTCTTATAGGATTTGCAAAGCCAGGCAGGTCTGGGCATTCCTGACAGCACGTGTGGAGTGTGAGTGTGTGTGTGTGTGTGTGTGTGTGTGTGTGTGTGTGTGTGTGTGTGTGTGTTTGTGTGTGTGTGTGTTCTCCCCTTGGCTGGCATCACAGAAATCCTGACTCCACTGGAGCAGGAATGGAAAACGGTCCCCTGAGTTTGTAACTCTTTTCTGTTTCTCCCTCCGTGTTGTTTGACTGTGTCTGTACTGTATAGGTATGCTTGGTGAAATGTGTGTGTTTGCATGTTTGTCTACTTGAATACACAATACAGTTTGTATCCTGTTCGTACATGATATGGACATGTGTGTTTTCACTGGTAGTAGCGGAGGGAAAAGTCAATGAAGGTGTGTGTGTGTGTTTTGTCAAGGCGATAACTGAATCTTGGTCAACCAAACACACACAGATTGACCAACCAGTTTAGGTCTTGCGTCATTCATTTGTGGGCCTTTACAACGCGAGTCCCCCATCAGCAGTCAGGAAGTCCATATGAAGACGGGAAACAATAGAGATTGTTTGCACGCGCAAGAGTTTAAATAAATGTAGCACGCTCTTAAAGGGTTAATGTTTGATGGGTGTTACTGGAGCTTCAAACATTCAATTAGATTCTTTATATAGATGCCAAGAATATCTGGCAGCAGGAAACAGCAGGATGAGATTTTTCAGGACCAGAGGGCAGAACACCGCTAACTGAATCCTGTCACCACATTGCCAGAATCAGAAATTTAGCTGATGTACAAGTCATAAGGTCAGGACACATGGAAGTTGCAAAAACTGTAATTCAAACACGTTCTAAGCGCTTTATTTATTTCATGTGAAATTGGATTCTAGATTGAAATCAAGTGACTATTGCTGATTGAGAAAAAACAATGAAAAGTTTAAAAAATACAAATGTAAAGTTGACAGAAAAGAGTCAATCTTGACTGAAGTGATTCATCCTAGTGGTGTTACGACGCAAATCATTAAAGAAACAAAAAGTAAGTGAGACAAGATTACGATAGCCAATTCCAATACAGACAGACTTGAGTGTTGATTTTTCTAAAAGGGTAAAACCGGAGATCTACATTGTTCCCTCTTGTTAACAAGGCACTCACACTCGTTCATGTAAAACTCATTAAAACAAGGAAAATCTTCACTGGCAAAAATCTGTTTCGTTTCCTGCAAAAAGTATTGTAGATGCCGTTGAGATAGACCGACTTTTAAATGCTAATGTTTTCAAAAAAAAAATTACACATTCATTAATCATAATTTTAATGATATATATTTAGTGTTTTCAAGACATTTACAATGTTCTTTAATCTCTAACATTTAGCTCATGCAAGCATTAAAAAGGGGTTTTTACCATTTGTTGGTGTAAATGAGAGAATAGTGGTGTGTGTGTAACCTATACTTTGAGGTAGGTGTGTGTAAATTATGCTGGCCAGTGTGTGTGCTTTTGTGGTGACGGGAACTATGATTAGGTGTGCGTGTGTCATGCAGAGAGTACAGAAAGGCAGCAAGCCTCGCATGCTGCTTTGTGAATACAGACTTTGCTTAGCGAGGTTTTTGCTGAATAAGAACAAAGCAGGAGACGACTCAACCCTCTTTGTACTAGCTGTTAATATGAGCCTTCAAAAAGCCGACAGGTAAAAATTAGCAGATATGTAGGGCCCACCCCCAAGAAAAGTCTTTCAAAACTTACCTACGGTGCATAAATAGTAAATGTGCACAGTGTCATTCTACTAGCACTATGTACACGCCTAAATACTTTTTAATCATTTTCTTGCACACAAGAAACACAAGTTTACCACATATCATGGTCGGGGGGGGGAAAGAGACGATTGGTCATCTGCTTTAACAGCTTCTCCACACAGGGTTAATGGCTTGATTCCCAAACCAGCAGGGAAAGATTAAGCAAGAAATGTTCACGTGTAGCACTCCCAACAACTTCTGTCAGGGGGTGCTAACTAGCAGTGTACTTCAATCAGCCCCCTGTAGATAAATCCAGATTTACACATCCATGGAAACAAAGAACAATATGTGCAGGTCTGTTCATGTCACTGATGGCACAGTCCAAGACATGACTAATAGTCAACAACCAGAGGGGTAAGTTGGTGATGCCAAAAACAAAGAAATCTTCTCCATCCGTCTCTGGTTACCATTAACGCCAGGCTTAAACTGAGACCAGAGCCATACTGGTGGTCTGACTCATAGAAGCCGCATCCCGACCAAACACGCAACAAATAAGCACGCCAGGCATTTGCAACATTGTGTGCACGACCTTCGAAAACACAAGGATTTTCCAAATTACAATTTATTTTCTTTTAACAACTGCGATACAATATTTTCCGAGAGCGTCTGAAAAAATACCCCCGAATGATTTCACTATTATTTTTCTTCTAAAAACCTGAACCCTAATCTGACATAACTTTAGCAGGCTCTTTCTTTCTTGAAATCGATCATTCAAATTGGTGGATATCTGATTTTGGAAGTCAGCAGGAACACCTGAGGCTTCTAGTTCATTAGAGAGATGTGTTTTTAAATTGTATGTGGCTGAATAAAAAAAATCAAAGAGGATGTGATTATAATCTATACATTGTCGCTGAATAAATAATAGTGAGAGTGAGCTCTGATGTGAATGTATGTCAGAAAGAAAGTCTGATGGACACACAGAGACAGAGGGCAAGTCTGGGCTCATCTTTTAGGCGTGTGGGCACTTGTGCTGCTTTTAAAATCAGCAGTGTTAACAGAGAGCTGGGCTGGTGGCTCGACCTGACAGCCAGCACACTGCTGCTACTGATCAGACAGACACACACTCACTCTCACTCACTCACTCATCCCACTAAAGAATCCAAATATATAGTAAAAACACATATTTCTGTCTACGAGGGATTTCCTCATGAACAGGTTTCTCAAGTATATGTGTAGCGATTATTCTCATCATGGGACCACCATACATTAGCAATACCCACATATGGGGATGAACACTGCGTGTTTTGGCTTAATTATAGGCGGGGACCATAAAACGACAAACAGTTCCACATTTTTACACCGATCCAACACCTCACGAGAGCAGTGCATACCAGTGTACACAACCCTGTTTACAATGTGGCAGCATTACTGCTTATTATATGAAGAATTTTTACTAGGTGTCTGAGATAACAGCAACAGTGAATCCCCCTTAAAAAGAGGCGCACAAAGGAAAATTGCCAGTTGACACCCAAGTCAGTTTTAACTTGCCTGCACTGCATCAGCTTTGATGCTTTAACTAAATACAGCTATATCAGACTGGTCAATACCATTTCCTTTAGCACTACTGCCACCTACTGACAACTTCAAGATTTTCTATAAAAAGGAACCATTTACCAAACATACTACAAGTATGGCAAGAAAGTGTATGAGATGCACTGGGGTCTAGTAGTTTGGGAAAATCTAAATCACTTGAATGATCCCTTGCAACAACCAATAGGAAAAGCTGACAGTGAGAAACTGCCTCCTTGCTCAAGTGTATGCTTGTGTTTTTATTTAACTTATTAACAAATAATATTATTCTGCTTTAAGTCTTTGCGTGTCTTACTGAGATCCTCAGCCAGCTGGACTCGGCGGCCAGTGATGAGGTGGGTCTTCTTCTCCAAGTCTTCCCCGAAGTCATCCAGAACCTCCTTCACATTTTTCTCTAATCGGCGCACTGAGAAGACGATCAGAGGGGGAGGGGGGGAAACACAGACACAAAAAGCATTCCAATCAATATTTAAGCAATATGCATCAACAATGCATCAGATGTTTCTCTCCATTGTTGAATTATATGATCGACACATTTTATGATCATTAAAATTGGTTGTGAGAGAAAATAAATATTGGCAGAGAGTTTGAGATGTATATCTATCCTATCTATCTATCTATAATAAATAATCCATATTCTCCCCCTTTTTTTCCCCCTTAAATGATCCCCACATTTAAAGAATCCCCAATCCTTACCCTCAGTGTTGGTGAGCTGCTGTCGAAGAGTGTTGCCTGTGATGACCAGCATCCTCTGGATCCTCCAGAACAGAACCACATCATTGCACTCCAACTGGAAAAAAATACAAATAAAAAGCAGGCAGTTTAGCTTTTCGCACATGGACCTTAAATATATCTGAGAATAAAGTGGGGGGGGGAAAGACAACTCATTGTGTCTCCTTACCTCGGAGTCAACAAAGTGTCTCTGGTAGTAGTAGAAACCTCTCTTGCAGAGGTTACAGTGAGACAGAGCCTTCTGCAAGAAGTGTCGGCGATACAGCTGATGCCACGTATCCTTAATCTGAACAGATAAGGAGATAAGTCATTCAGCAATTCATGAATGGTAAGCATAATGAAAGGGGGCTACAGCTGAAAAAGAGCAAGCTTGCGTTTTAAATGATCAAAGAACAATTTTCAAAAATTATAATAAACTAAGAAATAACACGGAGCATTTTCACTATTCTAAGTATTTATAACATGTCTAAAAATGTTGATCTCACCAGCACAGGGTCCACTTCAACCGCTCGTCCCTCCAGATTTTTCCTGACTGTGGTGACCTCGTCATTGGCCAAGTAGGCTGTGTGCTCATCGTGTAGCTTCAGCAAGCGCTCCAGCTCATTTTTTGTTTCATTACGAATGTGCTGCAAGGTCAAAGAAACGGAAGTGAGCACTGTCCTCATGGTGGCCAAATGGATGTTGAGATGTAGAGGATTATTTAATGAATTCTGTGCTCCTATTAAGCTCTTAGACTTTAGGTACAGTGCAAGTATGTCATTTAGCAGGTGGATTTGTTTTCTTTGGAGATGTGCACTGTTCAATCCACTCCTCCATAGTAAGGCCACTCAGGAGGTCGAAGTCTACCAACATGTTTCCATTTCATAGCAGGTTTTGGTCTTATAACTTTGCTACTTTGTATCTGTAACCTGTTCTCTGTGATGATCTCCCTGTGACCCTGTCGCTTAGCAACAATGACAACACATTTTTCTAACATTCTTTCCCCAGACGCGGAGTGATACTTAAAGGGCAAAGGAATTAGACGTCATCGTCTAACTTTATATCACAGCCATGAACAAACCAGATAGCTTGATTTGAGATACCCATTTTATAACTGGTATTATACCAGTCTAACAAGTGTCTTATGATCCTACCACTTTAAAGTCTTTGTGGTGCGTCTAAAAAACAGCTCAGTTATACCCAGGAATTTGGAGAAACCCCTCGAACTCTGACCTGATCCGGTGTCCGATTCGTCCAGTTCATCCATCTCTGCCTCCAGCCTGGACCCACCATATCTTTGATTACTGACTCCGCTACAAGAAGAGAATAGATGAAAAGAGAAAACGCATACAAAAAGATGATGACATATATGTTGTGAGTATGCTACTTTCAGTAGTAGACTCTTCTATCCACAACCATGAGATCATATGTATAAGCATTCATGGCGCCACAGAAACAAAGCTCTAACTGTGGACTACCAGAGCAGACAATATATCACAGAAGCATGAGCCCTTCCCACAAGCTGTCCTCTTCCTAATATGTGTGTCTGTGCCTTATTTAACGATTTACTCCAAATTGTAAGAATTTGTTCTGTAATGTAAAATGGATCTGACCGGCAAAGGTTTGAACAAAGAGGGGTAGCCAGGTGGAGAAGGCCCTGACCGTTGGCTGATACTTCACCCATCTACTCACTGATGCATCTTTGTTGCAACTGTGTTAGAGCCATACTTAATCGATTGATCTATAGATCTACTTATCCCATGGTTAAGACTAGGGAAGGGAGTCTAGTACTGGGTAAGTGACACTGTATGAGGCCATCATGAGTAACATACTGTCTCTGAGGCGTGACTGCAGGGTTTCCTCCATGAACTGGATGGCTGCATCCCACTGGGGCTTGTCTGTGATGGAGCGGTCTTCAAGCGCATTGTGCTGGATTACCCTCTGACACACACACACACACACACACAAACAAACAGACGGCAAGAAACAAAAAGTAGTGTTAATTTTGTCAGTTATTTTTTCATGTAGTCGTAGTCCTGTGTCAAATGTCCTTATTAGTTTTTTTATCATATTTAGTCAACATCATCCTGTTTGTTTTTTTCGTAGTCAAGTTAAAGTTGACTAAAAGTCTTATCTTAGTCAAAGAACATCACAATTTTAGTAAAGTTTTAGCCAATGAAAACATGTCATTTTTGTCTTTTACAGTCATCAGATTATATTAAACATTTCAATAAATCTAGTCTAGCCAACACTTCACATAATTTCTTTCTCCCAAGCCCTGTTGTTGTCATTGTTAACTTTAACTTAAGTAAGTTAGTTAGTTAGTTAGTTAGTTAGTCCTCCTGACTGTGCTCATTGTGTGCTGCAGCTGTAGTCGTGATATGCCACGTGCAGCACAGTAGAAGAAACTGCTGCATTCTATAATATTTAATCGCCGAGAGAATTTGTTTAAATTATTATTCTTTAAAATACATATTAGACTTGTCTTTTGTTGTTGAGAATATTGCATGTCGATATAGTCAAAGTAGGAGTTGAAAGACGTCGTCTCGTGATAGAACATATAGTTAGAGTTTGATATTAAGTCCTGAACCAGATGTGCCACATGTTAGCATCAATTGGTTTTTATATTCAGTGCACATGATAATGAAATTGGGTCTGGTTCAGAAAGGGTTTAAATCAACTGGTGCGTGTGCTCTCTGTAACCTTGCACCCAGGGTGAGTGGATTTACGGTGTGTTTACCAGGCTGTCCATGGCCCTCTCATTCCACTTGTGCCTCTTGATGCTCTCGTCCTTCACAGCCTCCTTCAACTTGTCAAAAATGTCGTCCTGGTCTTTGCCTTTGTATTCAGCCATAAAGCGGGCAAACTCTTCCTGCAGGGTCTCCCAGGCAACCTAACGGGAGGCCAAGTATAGAAGGGAAAGGAAGCGGTTCATATCACCACAAGGGCATTGCGTGATTGAATATGCATTACATTTCTGCAATCTGTGGCACAGTAGTTGAACCAAATACACGTAGTAGAGAACACAGAGTAACTTACGATGCTAAATTATAGAATTTGAATATCAGTAAAATGCTAAATCTTTCACTATAATAATTTATTTCTGAAAAAAACACAACAGGAACCAACTCATAAACTAAGTTATGTTTAGAAATGTCCTCATATCTGCAGAGGGTCAACTTTGTTGTATAAAGACTGTTACCTCCAGTGCTTTGTGTGGAAGCTGCTTGTCGGTCCACTGCTTAAGCTTGATGTCTACGGTGGTGTTAAAGGTACCAGAGTCCATCGTTTGGGCAGCAGGCAGGTAGATGTTCTCAATCACATGTGTGGAAACACGTTCCCACATCTTCTTCTGCAGGATGGACTCCCTGGGAGAGGAAATAAAGAATAAGTCATGCCAACTTTGAGTAAGAAGATATCTTTTGATAAGCACGTCTAGCTGTTGTGATTCTGGTGACATTGCTGAAGGTGCTTCGACCATACAGAGTAGACGCATGAAACTTTTTTTCCCTCCATTATTTTCTGATTTAGATTTAAGATGGATCTAACGAGCGAGAGTGTTTGTAACAAAGTTGCTTCCAGGTGTCCAGCCCAGTTCCGTTAAGTGACCCGATGGGGTAAGAAAACAATGAGTGAAGAGGGATCGTTCAGGGCTGAGCTGCTTTCACTTGTGTAGTCAGTGCTGCAATTGCACTTGACTGTAGATTCCAATACAGGTCCAGTCTGACCCTGTTAGCAGCTAACAGCCTCCACACTCTCGCTCTCTCTCCAGGGCAACGTGACAATGGAACAAAACCCCACCAAAGTCCTCCTGAGACCGGACCAGTGCTGTGCCTCTCTCATTTATCATAAACGCACGCTCATATTTCATTAGGCTCCCCTTTTGTTCAGGCAAGCACTCCTCACTGTCAATAAGCGCTATCTCCAATAGTGCTAGCTGGCTGCTGGCTGGTTAACAGGGCCACCCCTGTTCCCATCCATGGGCCATTTATCAGAGTATTGATCAGGGAAACCGATGGCACGCACACAGGGGAAAGCTACACCAGGCCTACATCTCATTTAGCAAGGATTTCCTCATTGGGGCTGAGGTATAACTATATATTCATGCACAGATAACTAGACTCAGTGATAGAGACCTGCAATTTGCTCTAAAAATAGCTTTCCACTCATGTCTGGTTGAGTGCTGGAGCAAAGCAAATACATGATCTAATAACCTTTAAGCAAAGACTAAGTTTTACACAATTCAGTCCTTATAAGGGCGCTTCTCATTAAGATCAATATCCTACCTAGAGTGGATAAAATAATATCTAAGTAATAACAACATTAGTAAAATGACTATCCATTTTCCCAATGCTAGAAGTCTTCACACAAAATAAAAATGAACATTTAAAAAAGACATCTTGCCCTCTACTCTCTTTTTTTAAGCTAACAACAGCTTAAAATGTTTGTGCTGCTAAAAGTATTTACATGTATATATATTAAATACAAAAAGAAAATCAGTTTTAACCTAAGCTTTTGTATTACTCAAGACTTTTACCCGTATTCAAAATAAACAGCTAATTAACAAGATAGCAACCAGAAATAATATACTCTATATTAGCTCATCATTAACTTACCAGTGTTGTGGGGTCACTTGACTTAAACTAATGACTTCATCCAAGATTTCATTTTTGGCTTTTTCGAAGAGTTCGTTCTGCAAGAACACAAAGCAGCTTCTGTGTCATTACTGTGATACGGTGTGCAGCGGTTGATTCATTAACTTTTGTGATTATCTTGACACAAATCCTTAGTTTTTCCAAACGGGGCCACCAATGAGTTACCACTCCCCCCCCCTACCCTTACTTCGGCTTTTGTAAAGCCTCTATTAAAGTATGTAAATGTGACATTTAGGGGCACTTGCTGTTTGTGTTTCTCACCCTGTCCAGCTCTCTCAGACGAGGGTACTTGTTCTTCCACTCTGTCTCCAGGTTGAAGCGAGATGCTGGGTGAGGAGGGACAGTGAAAATTAATATTCGATTTTAACAAACCTTTTTCAACATCAGGATGAACAATCTCTTACTTTTCATTTGATACAAGTAAGATTTTAATTGAACATTAATGGTTTCATCCTTAAATCTGAACCGGTCTAAATAAATCTACCTTGATACGTGCTCATTCACATGCCTGGACGAAACTTATCTCTCCCATGTTTCTATTGCTTTTTCCCCTTTGATGTTAAACTCCATCAAACAGTAATTCTCTATAGTCAACAGGCAATGACCATACAGGGACAGGGTCGGCTTTGTTTTAACTTGGGATGATATAAAGGCAGCTTTCAGACTGCAAATGGTGCCTATCCTTTAATAAAAGTGGGTGAGGACTTTGCACACTCACTCCCTTAACTGGTCCCTTAGGAGGAGAAGGGATGGGGTCAATCACACACTCTTTATCAAAAGTCAGAGTGTTAGTTCTCTTCACACACACACACACACACACACACACACACCAAGTCTGCTGTCCCTCTCCACAGCTCCCTATCCACAGTGGAGATTAGGCTAATTGCTGGTTTGTGGGGCCACGGTGGCGCCAAGCATGGAGGACGGAGGACGGCTGTGTGTGATTTAATGGGATATGGATCGATACGCCACACAATGGGCCTATGGGAACTGCGGTCTCACGGCCATAAATCTCCTGTGCTGTTAGCATTGGGCTTCAGATTGTCTAGACTAATTGCAATTGGAAAGCAGCACTGAGAGTGGAAAAGTGTGGCAGGGTGGGCTGAGTAAGGTCAATACAGGGAGGTGGGAGAGGAGGAGGAGGAGGAGAAGTAGCACCTGTTCCCTGTACAGTTAATGGATCAAATCCTACCATGTCCATTCACACTATTAAAAACGTGCCTGGGACTGTAAAAGGCATTTGGTATAAACATTCACTCAACGCCACAAATAACAAGGCATTTAAAATCAGTCAACCCTCCCTGGGAGGAAGGTTAGTGGTGCAAGTGCAGTCATACCTTTGAAGACATCAGCCTGCTGCTCAACAGACTCCCTCACCATCTTCCAGAAGCAGTCAGAGACGGCCAGACTCAAGTTCTTCGTGGTCACCTGGTGGGCCTTAAGCATGCCGTCCCTAGTTGCATAGATATTCATGGTCAGATTTTAATTCATTCATTTGATGAAGCATTAATGTTCGGTGAATCACATGCAACTTGCTTTAGTAATCTGGAGTTCTGGAAGAAGTCTTCCTCATAGTCTTTAATGGAGTCGATGCTTTCACTACTGCTCCCTGCAAAACACAAGACAGCAGAACAAGTTGTGAGTAAATTACAATTCAGTTAATGTTGGCTTTCATAGGGAATAATACTAATATCTAAATGTTTGTGATCGCAGTAGAAATGCTACATAACTCAGCTTATACATGGCAAAAAACTTCCATGGAAAAGAAAATATGTTTGAAAACCATAAGAAGCTCAAACCAGCTCCATGGTTACTGCAAAGGGTATCATAATTAAAGCAAGTTAGTGAATTCAGACGTGATCATGACCTGAAAGTCCTCATTAAATAATGTCAAATTGAATGCAGCATGATGGATTACTTCGTAGAAGTGGTTACCTTTTCCTGTCACCACTGCAAAGTAGCCCAGGGCCTTCATGGGAAACAGCTTTCCTTCCACTATTTGCTGGATCTGAAAGAGAAAATGTAAAAAAAAAAAAAAAAGAACTCAAATTCTCACGTCAGTCCACTTTGTACAAGCTTCCCCAACATAAACTCATTGACGGACCATCGAGTCAGAATAAAAGTCATGAGCGCCCTCTAGTGGAGCAGCTGTATATAGCTTCACTCACAGGGGCTGACACTTTATCCACCAATAATTGTGATGAAATAAGTGAATAAGTGCCCAAGCACCAAAAGTCAGTACATTCCTTTATATATAAAGCAACATTTTTGTTGTATTGGATTTTTGCGACAGTTCTCTTACTCTGTTCGGACTGGCCAGATTCTTTTCAGCCAAGTCCACCTTGGTCAGGACAAAGATGGTCCTCTTCCCCTGGGGGTCCATCTGGCTAACCAAGTCTGTTACAATGCTCCTTTCTGCATCCACACTGCCATCTGGAGGGAGACAAGGACGGGATGGGAGATAAGACAATGACATAATGAGGGCTTGGCGCCAAAAGGAGCGTAACAGTGTTAAATCCATTTTTTCATGAGACAAATTTAGTTTTTATCAAACTTTAATCAGCTGCTGTTGCCATGTACTGAACACAATATTTGATCATTTTGTGCTATCAGATTGAACATTAATACGAAAACAAAATTGCTACAGTTTCAGTTAAAAATATTTATTAAACATTTTAAAAACAGCAAATGAGTGCGATATGCTTTATTGAGACAATTATTTCCCCAATAGACTAATATGAATATGGTATGCAAGAAAACAATTGCAAACCAGCATTCATTTCAATTAAAATGACACTTCACACTTTACTTTTTGGGTCAAAGTCAATTTCATCTGGTTCATCTTCCATCAAACTCAATAAAAACTGTTAAATATATATTCTTTTAAAGTTTGAACAGGCTTTCCTTCCTTACAGCCATTTGGACTTGAGTGTTGTTAACATGCTCTACACAAGGTGCTCTGTCCAATTACAAAAGGGCGTAAGCTTCACTTGTGCCCTTTTGGCACAGACTAAAATGCCACTTTTACTGCTACGCCTTTCAGTTTCAGTCATCATTTCAGTTGTGTCCCTTTAGCACTGAAAATATCTTACTGAGTGCTTTCATTTAATACATAATACTCATATTCGCCAAACATGGCACTTCTGCCCCTTTGGCTCCAAGCTGTGATTGTGAATAGTATACTCATGCCTCACCCTGAATACAGAGGATGATTGCATTGGGGTTCTGCATGTAGGCCTTGCTGATCTTGAAGATGGTTTCCTTAGTGTCTGACGCCATGCCTGCAGTCACAGTCTGAGAGAGACACGTTTAAAAACATTTGTATTACTTTATTTATGAAGACAAGTTTGTTCTATTGCTTTTGATTTTACAAACGGATATCCAGCAAACTGTGTTGCAATATTGTGTTTATATATTACAGAAAGTATGCAGTAAATAACTAGGTAAATATTCCCACCCTTATAAATGTAAGAATGTATACTCACGCTGATGACTCCTGGTAAGTCAACGAGCACCATCCTCTGGATGCCGGGGCCTTTGACACTTAAGGATATTGTCTGACGTGCAAAAAAATAAACATAATTATTCTATGCAACATTACAGATGTAAATCAGCACGTAGCAGTTTTGTTAACAATCTGAATGGAAGCACTATGTCTAACCTCACAGCTGACAGTCTGTCCCTCCTTCACACTCTTCCTCATCCTCAGCTCAATCTCATGCCTCAGAGCAGCCAGCTGCAAGACCGAAGGAAGAGACGTCAGATTTAAAGATGTAAAATGGGTAAAAACGTACTGAAATGGATATTAGGCGGATGAAGCGGATGAAGTGAATGACTTTGTGACTTACGTCCTCCTCCTTGGTAAGGTCAAACTCTCGGCCACTGTCCTTAAACATGGCCACGTGGTGGGGGCCTTCGCTTAGAGTTACCTGCAGCAAGGAGATGAGTATTGTTAAGGGCTAAAATGACAGAAATCCATCAGAACTGGGTTCCTACATTTTCCTCACACAATGTACCCTAATACTGAAATTGTCTATTTTTGGCTCACAATGGCAAACAAATTCTGACGATTTTGTGTAGCGCAAATAAATGGGTAAATCTTACTGTCGATTACACAAACATCAGCCAGTGTGGACACACACACACCTTGACAGGAGAGCGGGTCATCATCTCTCCTGAGCCCCTGGGGAAGATCCTGGCCTGGGCTATCATCTCCAGCACGCTAGTCTTCCCAGCACTCTGATCCCCGACCACAACCACCTGAGACAGAAGGAGGAGGAAAAGGGTGAGGGGTTTGACAAAACACAGATAGGCGAACGGAGGACAGAAGAGGAGAAAAGGATGACAGGCAAACACAACGCCGTAAGGACAAAGTGGAAAAGGAAACGGGGGGCATGAAGTGATCAGGATCCGAGCAATACACAAGTTTAGGAATTTGGAGTTCAAAGGATTTACTTAAAGCAACATACCTACCACAAAAAAAAATGATGAAAACAATTTGTTTTACATATAAGCATGTTTGTGCCCCATTTGTATCAGAAACTAAAAAACCTAGCCTCTTTGATAGTAATCATTTCCCATGAACAGTAGAGGCACATGTGACTGCTGCTTACCCTGGGTAGATGGTCCTGGGTGTTGTAGTTGGCATCATAGTCTGACAAGATGTCCAGGACTTCAGAATACAAGTCAATAAGAGATTTCTACATGAGGGGACACAATAGCAATGCATATTAATGATATGTATATTTACAGTGTAATGAGTTAGACACCTATCCAGAGTGCCAATGATGGCAAGGAAACTAGAAAACTAATATAACCTGCAACAAACAGTATTACAGTCAATGTACCCAAAGGATTTAAGGAAGTATTCCTGTATCTGTAAAATGATTCATGCTTATAAAGTAATCCCAAGTAAGGCAAAGTCCAAGCCTAACGATGAAAACTCTAAAATCATGTTAGTGTGTACTGAGTTTATTGTGTTCATACGTAAAACCCACCTTGACTTTCCTTCGGTGAATCCCTTTATCATCTTTTTGCAGCACCACTTTCCTTAACTCTTTATTCTCCTTCTCCAGTCTCTCCAGCATGCGTTGATATTTTAGCTACGGGATAAAACGGTAGAATCCAATCAACAACCGCAATCAGTAACACTTAACATGTAAACAACGTTTTTGCCTGGCGGCAGTGTTTGATGAAGTGGCGCAATTGAGGGATTCACCACCATTTGAGCTTTACGAACAGTGTAGTACAAGAGAAACACACAATCTACTGTACCTGCGTGCGAAGCAGTTCTTCTTGAAGCTGGTCTAACCTTTCTTTGTCTGATGACTAGAGGTTGAAGTAGAAAAATAGAAAAAGAACAGCAACAAATTGAGTTAATGCTTCCTTTCCGTTTTAAAAAGGAGGGGCTTCCCGTTACTCTCACTGTGCATGAAATCCCACCAGCACCACGAAGGTTCATTACGTGCACACTGTATTACAGAAAGAACCAGAATTAAGAGTCAAGTTAATGCATGAAGAGAGGAACACAAATTACATTTCAGGCAGACACTATTCATTCTGGTATTACTCTGCTTCAAATCAACAAGCTATAATTAACAAACCGGCACAAATCATCACAGTGAGCCCTGAAAAACACCACTGAATTTAATAGCAACAATTATTTAGTCATTACAGTTTGATTGTTCATGATTGGGCAAACCTCATGTTCCAAGTGTACAAAATATATAATCAAATGTTTGTCAGGATGAGAGACAGGACAGAAAGCAGGAGACACAGCAAACATGAACAAAAGGGGATTGGCAGCAGAGGAAAGGGAATTTAAGAAGACACAGCAAACTACTTAATGAAAAACTATTTCTACACTATACAACAAGAAATGTGCTGTAGGTTTCCTTCTAGAGATTTGCACCAGCAGTGTATTAAAATGTTTGGAATTTCCATAATTAAAAAAAGACACTTAGACATTACAAAACTGCTCATTAGCTTCGTTAGTCAACTTTCAAATTATTATGGGTCCATTCATTGGTAACTTCAAAAAGTACAGCTCACACCATGCAGCTGGTTGCCACTCCACTCCATGCAGTGTTTCCGTACATTAATGGAGTGCTGCTGCTGATGATCCATCCATTTGCATGAGAGAGTGAGCCTGAGTTACGTCACTGTGCTTCCAAGCTATGAAGGTCCATGCATGCCTTCTCCACAACCCGAAGCTTAGGCTGACACACTATGGGGTGATACATGGAGGCTACTGCTGGGTATTGTAGAGGGAGAGACTAAAGTATTGACAGGCCAATTTGTCTGCACTACAAATATTATAAAATCAACTTAAGAGTACAAGAAATATATTTTAAAGCACTAACGCCATGGCTTAAAGTACAGGGCTAGACACAAACACCTATAATAATGCAATCCAATGCAATAACAATGCAATAAATACATTCAGTCAGAGGGGAGTTGTATCATTTATGGTGTTATACTGAGTTGCATTTTATCTGAACATGTTGTCGTCCATGTGGTACGCATAACAAACAAAGTATTCATTGCATTGCCACAGCACAGGAATGTATTATTGTGTTAAATAAATACATTTGCAGCTGTTCATGTTGTTGTGTCTACCGTGCCCTGTGTATTAGCGACTAACAGAAAGCACCGCTTCTGCAATTTGGATCTTAAAATCATAAATGGTTTATTTGAATATTCAAATTGCCAGCTCTGTTCTTATTAATTAAGTTTGTTAAGAGCAAATTAACATCAGTTGAAACTCTTGTTATTGCTGACCTCCTGTGGTTTAACTCCTCGCCTTGCTGAAGTGATGTTGAAGTGTACTCCAAAGAATGTCAGTACACTGGGACATTACTGTTGGGTGTGGTAACAGGTGCAACAGAGCACACTTGTGAGCACATCCAAACACACCAATCATTGAGGCTGATTGTGTTGAGAGGGGCAACAGACTTTAACCCAACATTTGTTCCCATTGGCCTGAAATGGTCTTGAAATCTGGTACGGACATAATTTGGGCAAGTAATAGCACAACTTTGAATTTTTAGAGCAAACAAAAGCACATCACACTTTGATCAATAGTCAAAATGAGGACTAACAATGTGTTTGTTAAATGTGTTCTATATGAAATATGTTTTTACACTGCATGTGTGTGCATATTTAACTTGTTATGAGTTCATAAACATCAAATACTTGGTTGTGTTTCTTATCATACTATATATTTATTCTTTGGCAAACGGTACTACTGAAATATAATGAAATGTATAGAAAGAACAGTAGTCCCATGTCTCCAAAGACTAAATGAAATGAACTAAACTAGCTCATCAGCTTTACTCATTTTGATCATTTCTTCAGATTTGTGCTTTGGTAAGCCCAGAGAACAAACTTCACATTCTTCAGATTTCCATTGCATTGGGTTAAAAGCTTTACCACAGAGGGCAGTGAAACCCTGCCTTTCAGCCTGATGTTAAATGACTTGATTATATGACAAGCAGCTGATAGAAATTAAATTGTCCTACAATATGTATGTAGAGTATACTCTTTTTCTATTACGGTTTATTTTCAGCAGCTGTGACCTTTGAGGAGACTTTGGTGGGATAGGGCGGATTTAAGTGGAGTGGGACCTTCACCTTGCGTTTCTGTTGAGGGGGGCTGGGGTTCGGAGGCGGACTGGGAGCAGGCTCTGGCGGTGGGGGGCGCGCACTATTGGCTGCTGCGGCCCGCCGGACCTCCTCCTCGTGCCGCTGGATCTGCTGCTGAATAAGAATGAGCTCGCCCAGCAGACCCTGCTGGGGTACGTCATAATGAGAGACATGTAGGAGCAGCAACATAGACATCAACTAGCCACTGGGCTCAGCCATACAGGCAAAGGCTGCATGGAATCACTGGGCTACAACACAGGAGACCTAGCCTGTGACTCACTCACTGGCAGCGGCGCTGTTCAGGCAGGAGAATGATGATTCAGTCAAGGCTCAAGTTTAACAGAATCAAGGTCTTTGGCTTTGTTAATCTTGCCACCGTCATCAGTGCTACCCAACAAAGTCAGTCTCTCTCAAACACAAAGGGGAGATGCCAAACTTTGCCGGACTGAAGGCAGAGAAGGTGACTAATACTACAACCAGCACCTCTCAGCAAGTGGCACCACAGTGACTCGCTTCTCTTTCCTCGCCATCACACACCACTGTGGATCATTGACTGTGTGTTCACCAGACAATGCTATGTTCATACTTAAACTTAGAAGTATAAAATACAGTAAGAGTTCAGGTTTTACTGTAAAGTTAAGCCGACCATGTTCTAATATGCTGCAACACAATGATGTTAGGCACTTCTGAACATCATCGGTCTGATGACGCTGAACATGATGATTAAAATAAGCGAAGCTAGCACTGGGATATTACTCTATCATAGGCAAAGCAAAAAGCATTATGGTGTAGCAGGTGAAATCTGCTTTAGCTCAGGGGTCCCCAACATGACATCATCACGCATCTTTCTGCGCTGTGAAATTGTGAAATGCACATACAATAATTGTTAAATGTAATTTGAAGAGAAACATCAACTTGTAAGAGTTGTGTTGCGTGTGCTCATGTTGGAGACCATCATTGCAGATGACAAGCAGGATACAGGAGAGGAAAGCAAACATCAATTTGTTTTGGTAACGCAGCTCTTCTTAATAGTTGTCTAACCTTCACATCATGTTTTCATTGTTTAAACATTAACTCTGTACAGTGATGAAAACACAAATAAAAACATAAGAGAACAGAGGGACACTGAAACGGGTCACTTATTGGAAAACAAACAAAATGTAAAAGGAACAAGAAACAGAGGACAACAGCAATGAGAACAAATGTGCAATAGGAGCTCTGCCAGAGTGCTGCATAATGTAAAGCTTGAAAAATATGGTCTCCATGAATGACATTTATTCAACAGTTAAGATGCATGACAAGTAGTAAAGGCACTTTTGTAGCAGTGATAAATATCATGTGCATAAACTCTAAGCTTATACTAAACAGAATGATGTGCGTACATAGTAATGTTAAAACCTTGAACTGTAATAATGCTTCTCAACATAACATTGCCACATGCCCTCAAAAGCTCATTTTATACTGAAGCCTGCCCGCGTGACAAACTCACAATTCACATTCAGATGAACTGATTGAATCAAAATGCACTCAAACCGATGAGATGTCCCTTTAGAGGTCACTTGTAATCAAGCGAGTGCACACGTTAACATATTTAGGACCTTGTTTAAGAGCAACTTTGAAAAACGTATGCGATGCCACAAGAGGTGACGCAGCAATGGAGCCCCAGGGCCCTTAAATACTACAACAATACAAACTCATGTATACGATTCCTTGAGTAGATTTTGATTCAATCCACTACAGTTCTTGTCACTGAAGTGAAAGGTAGCCAAGCTGAGTGCAAATGAGCAGTGGCAGAGTACAGAGGACAAAGCTAAGAAGTGTCAGCAGGTTTTACAAAACTTGCCTTTTTGTATTGCTTGTCGTTGCCTTCTTGTGTGGCGGACGCAGAAGAGTCCGTGGCTTTTAGTGGAGGATCGCCTGTGGTTTCTACCAGTGGAGACACAACAACACAGAATGAGGTTACTTGTGAAAATGCATCTTTGACTATAGAGTGCTGAATATAAACAAGGGAGACATTAATGCCCATAGCGAAACGATGCCAGATAGAAATAATTTAAAGCATGCGTAAAAAGACCAGTGATTACATTTCAAATGCTTGGAAAATCTTGCACTGATATATGAAACTATAACATGTGCATATATATATATATATATATATATATATATATATATATATATATATATATATATATATATATATATATATATATATATATATATATATATATATATATATATATATATATATATATATATATTTTTTTTTTTTTTTTGAAATGGCAATAATGTTTAAATAGTGTAGGCCATTAAAAATAAGAGATTGTTTAATGCATCACTAGTTATGTAATTAGTAAGAGTAAAAAGTGTCTTCAAAGTTTTTCAAGTGACTGAAAATTATGAAATAAAAAGGTTCAGAAAAAGACTTATAGATGGTTACGTTTAGATATATACGGACGAAATAAAACATCCTGAAAATAACATGAAGCTCAAAGAAGACTGAATGTTGAAAATCAATTAAGAATCAAGATCTTTAAAACTATTTAAAACACTGACGAATATTCAAAGATCCGCTTTGTTGCGTAACTTACATTTTTATGACATGAACTAGCATGCTGTTATTGCCATGCACAAAGATAAGTCTGCTATTTATATAAATGAGGCAGGTGTTTACAAAGGCACCACACTGTAATGTGATGTGCATTATAAAATGTAATATATTAATATCACTAAATACATAGATATAAAAACTTGAAACTCTCATGGAAAACATATTTTCCTTAAGCTATGAAAAGGGTGTGAAGTTGAGAGGTTGAAGACAAAAGAGTCAGCAACACATCCTTTGCTGATTGTATGACTCGCAGCAGGTGTGGTGCCGTCTGGCCTGGCAAAGTGTCTGTATGAATGAAGGATAAGGTCTTCCCATATACAACTGTACATTACCTTTATGCATTTTAGGGTTGCATTATTATTATTAATGTACCACTATTTGACATCACTATTGAAATCATTAAGGAAGACAAATATTTAGGGCAACATTTGCATACGTCATAATCTTGACATATTCAACAGATGTTCTGTGTAAAATTAATTTTGTGTGCATTTTCCAAACATTTGAGAGAAAATAACTAAAAGCAGAGTGAGATCATCCCAAACATTAGTTAATGCGAGTGTTATTGAAGAAAGCAGCCCATACAGGCCAGGGGAGAGAGGGTGGAAGTCAAAGGAGGCAAAAACCACAAAAGTAGGACAAAGTACAGCCAAGGACAGTCAGGTTAAAGAGAGTCAAAAGGGAGGAGGGGGGACAAACTAAAAGGCGAACACACTGGATCTGCATTTAAGAGCTTTTCAGACCAGGAAGGAAACATTTATAAGCATGGCAAGTTATTGCCACTATTTAAAACTTTTCTTTTACTGCACTTGTCTCTTATATATGCACTAGTGAATATTAACTATTCAAGTTCTCTAAATATTTTAAAAGAACTCAGGAGAGAAAGAGCGAGACTTTTACTGATTCCAGTCAACAAATTCCAGCCACAGGGTAAAATTAGATGTCCGCATAAATAAGCATACTTTTTCACTGAATACATAACCTGCGTTAAGCATGAACACTGCCATTGTTGACAGCAGCACTTGTCTGCAACCTGGAAGCCAGCGTCCTGGGAAGATGCTCTGCTACCCCCTTTAGAGCCGAACCATGGCAAGCAGGAACTCACAACCATACCAATATTGTGGCAAAGTGGTGGTCAAACAGCGGCAGAGAGAAAAGAGGGGCAGCGCTACCGAGTGCTGGGTTTACACACCTAACAACAGATGCAGACCAGAAGCTCCTTTGACTTCACTACCCAAACTCACACCTGTGAAGAATGTGGAGGAGGACAGGAGGGATGGGGAGGAGGAGAAAGGAAGAACAACACAAGATAAAAAAAATCATAAAAGACAGAAGCAGAGGGATGGTGGTCAAAGCAGGGACACAGCTAAATGATGTGTATTAAAAACAAAGCCGCTGCTGTGCTGGAGATTAGCGTAAAGTAGCAATTTAATTAGAAACCATTAAAAAAAGATAAGCACACACCAAACTGGGTTTGATCCCATCGAGAGGTTACTCTTTTTAAAAAGCATTATCTTTATTAGCTAGTGATTTATAGGCCGATTAAGATGTCTTTGTCAATGTTGCATTATGAAATAAAACATTAACAATTTCTTTACCTTGTGACTTCATAGAATAAATCCTTTTGGACTGAATTAAAAAAACACCTGGACTAAAGACTGCACAGATTATTAGAGGAATTCAATGATATAAACTGAATAATCTCATGAAGTTTCAACTGACATGGTGGTGAGTGGATAATTCTATTCTAGGGTGAGTTGTCTCTTTTGTCAAACATGCTTCTATACAGTTGGGATGTGTGCGCCGTTGTGTGATACGAGCAAATGAAATCGAAGCCCATGATGCGATACAAAGCAATTTTGTGTGTGGTTAGATAATGTTTTTAAGTAAATATATTGAAATAATATTCTTTATAAATATACAAATACACATTTGACAACAGGCTACCCAGCAATGTGCACCTAGTCCCATCTGCATAAATGACCTTTTGCAACACCATGGCACAAGAGTTTTAACATTGCCTACAAAACCACTGAGCCGACACACATTGGTAATATGTTATTTCGTGTAAAGGAGGCCTCTTGTTAGAATAATTTAGAAACCACGACCATAGGCGGGAGGACTGTTGCAGAAAAAGCAGCAATTTCTAGCATAAAGCAGGCTACTTCCTCATATTTCTTCATTACTCTTTGTTATCTCATTCTGCTAAGGTCACTTTGAGGTAGGAGAAACCACAGATACCACATTTTAATCATATCATGTGGCACTAAGCTGCACCGTTAGATATATTATATAAAAGCAGAGACCAATGCAGATGTAAAAGACAGGTTTGCTTGGGTACAATTACTTTACTCTTAATTTGAAACATGGATACTGGACTAAACACTGATGTCGGCAAAAAACGATTGTATTTTTGTTAAGATGCAGTCACTTTAGATAGACAGTGTAGGTTTTGTATACTTACCAGAGGACAAGAGGCTTTTGAGGAAAGTGAAGTTCTCGCCTATCTTGTCTAGGTCAGGAAGCAGTTTGGCTATTTCCTCGATCTCTGGTAGAGCTTTGGCCAGTTTATCTGTGTATACAAGAGAGAATAGGTCAAGTGGAGAAGACAGAAAAAGGTCGGGAGTCTCCTCTCATGATGCAGAATTGCACAATCATGTTTCAAGTAAATCCTAAGAATAATTGTTTGACGTACTGAAATAAGGGATCCTTTATAAGGAAGACAAGACCAGGTATTAACACATTAATTAGAAACATGAGATCAAAATGAAAACACTTACCAAGATCAATGTGTTCACTCAGTTCCCAGACAAAATCTGGAATGACCCAGTTGTATTCACTAAAATCAGGCAGCATGTCCTTCCACTCGTCATAGGTCTGGAGATACAATGACAAACTTATGTTGTTATTACATCAATGAAAGGAGTTCCTCTACGGTTTTCAATCAGCACCAGTGTGCCATCACAGCTAGTAAAGGCAGGCGACAGCTCTTTAAAGCACCATGGCAAAAGTTTAGAAACTATGATGGTTGGTTATTACTTATGTTGGCCTTTATATATTTTATGTTCATCGCCCAGCTCATATGACAAGTTTAAAACTCTCTTGCTCTGCGATGATGCAGTAACTGAGAACAGGAAAACTAGTTCATGGGCAAGAAAATGTTGAGAATAGTTCAGAAACACTCAATACTGACCTTTTTAGCGGTGTACCCTCCTCCCACTGCCGACCCGAGCAGAAGGTATCGGAGCTTTAGCAGCCGGGCAGCGAGGCGGGCCACCCAGAAGTTGCGCTGCTGCTGGTGGCCACGGCCCCCAGACCCTGGAGGAGGCTTGGGAGGCCGCATGGGCAACCGTGACATGGAGGTAAAATAGCGAGCTGCCGAGCGATGAGGGGGTCTCTGGGGATTGGCGTTTCCCGAGTAGCGGTGGTGGATGGCACGGGAAAGAGGGTGCAGCTTCTGCAGCGGTACCCGAAATCTCACCCCCATGTTGGTGGAGACCAGGTTCCTGCAGGCCATGCTGAGAAGACAGAGAAATCGAAAAATAAATGACACAAGCTCACCTTCCTCATGTGTCTATAAACACCATCACCTCAGAAAATATCAGGTAGTGGTCAAATAACAAACATACAATCAAATTCTAGTCTCCAGAGAATATAGCATATAAAATAGAAATGTGACGTTTTGGAACAAGGAAATCTAAAGCTTGCATCAGTAGTACAAGTAATGTTGATGTAACAAAAACAGTAGCTGTAGCAGAAGTAAGATTAAGACAATACAAGTCAAACTAAATGTCCAGCATGTGACACATAATCATCCTTGGAGTAGTGAATTAAACTAGCCTATGAGATACTATATGTTGATATGATGTTATACTCTTTAAAAACGAAGCCCTCTTTGCAGGCAAGACCATTTTCTTGACTTCAGATATTGATATCTCCAGTGGCTCAATGGATTTTCACCATTCAAACTGCATTTCAAACGTCCATCTCCACTCGTTCTTTTGTCATGTAACTGCGAGGATAACTCTAACATATCTCTTATAATCTTAGTTTATATCAAGAACACAGGGATGACCCAAACTAACAACATTATCTGTCAGCTATAGCCATTCAAAACACATTATGTAAATACATCCATCAAGTTAACGGTATAACACCATCCTATGCTTAGTTTAGCAACCCGTATTAGAGGCATGTCAACTCAAATTGCAAATAGTGTGCAAGTCAATGTGTATCAAGACAGTAGGATAAATCACATTCCCCAAACACCAGGTTTAGCTAGCTAGCTAGCTACCTTACCTGGCTAACATCAAGTAACGTCAAAATCCACCGGTGGCACAAGTCGCTATATAGCTAATGAATGTTTGTGGAGAGATGTGTAGAGTTAGCTACATATACATATATATATACATATATATATATATATATATATATATATATATATATATATATATATATATATATATATATATATATATAAATAAACATATACATATATATATACACGACAGCTAATTACACGAAGCAGGTATCTAGCTCGCTGTCCTCCTCAGCTGTCAAAATGACCAGCTAGCAGCTATGTGTGCTTTCCTTCTACCACAGCTAACACAACTAGCTTCTGCTGCCGTTACTTTTATTAAATGGGAACTTACCAGGCAGCTTTACTCCCGACACGCAACATGGTGCTGTTATCAACAGCGGGTTAACACGAATCTCTTTCAAAATCACTCTTTAAGCACAGTTTAACTCATCTTTCCAAATGGCACACATTTGCTTGGCAGTTATGGAAGCCAACTAGCTCGTAAGCTAACAAGGACACAGCCAGACTGACAGTCCACTTCCTGTGAACGGTGCTACTTTCAAATCAGCACTGACAGAAAACGCATCACTGAAATAGTTCCTATGTGTAGGAGGGTACAGGGCCGCCTCTAAATTGTTTACATATGGGACATCACTTTATTAATTTAATCATTTTTAGGTCTATCTGCTAGCTGGGACATTTACATAGGAAATACTGATAACATGAATGATAAATATGTCATTTAAATAAACAATGGCAGTTTAGACAAATTATGGTGAAGTGTGATAGAGATTACATTTGTTGATTTTCAGTGCTACCCAATGACATGACGAAAATGTGTGAAGAAATGCCTGCAGCTAGTTGTGTGACTTTGGTCCATGAAGATCTAAGTACTTGTCTCACAGATGTAATATTTGTGGGTGTTTAACGTTCTCTCTAGTCTCACTTTTAAAAGAATTACAGGACATCCAATTGATGCCTCTTGATAAACACAATTTTATGTAAGCTACATTCGGGTACTTGAGGTACATTCGGGTGAGTGCCAACATGTGTCTCGATTCAGGGGCTAGATTCTCCAAAGTCCACATTTCTAGAATGAATGCATCAAGATGGGCCTGTCAGATTTCAAAGACTCTGCTAGAGCCCGCAGCCCTTAGTATCCCACAATCTATTATGAGGTGCTCAGTTATTACCCTTTAAGTGATTACAATTAACTGGTAAAGTCAATAAATATCTTGTGAATACATCACATTAACCAGGTACTGTACTTAGTTAGGTAAAAGAATAAAAATATACTTAAATTACCAAAAGTAAAATAACTCATTATGCAGGTTGGGGCATTTCATAATGTTTATATTGTGGAATATAGTTATGGATGCATTATACATACATTACAGCAGCAGATGAGTATATAGTTGGATATTTTGGTGTATATATACTGTATATACTTCTATATACACTATGCTTTATACTATATTGTATGGAGTGAAAAACACAATATTTCACTCTGAAATGTTGAAGTATAAAGTAACAGAAAAAGAAAATTCTTGAATAAAGAACAAGTGCCTCAAAAATGTTATTTACAGAAAAGTACAGTACTTGAGTAAATGTACTTAGTTACATTCCACCACTAAATATTTAGCTATAGATTGACACAAATTACTCAGACGTGAAGTAGACCATTTGAGAACATTTATTGAAACGAAAGAAATAAAGATAAATCCAAAATACAATCCTCAGGGAGAAAGAAATGAAAATAAATAAATAATAAATAATTAAGTACAAAATTTATCTCTGCCAATAAAAACAAGACATATACCCCAGATGAGCGTCTTGCTGAGGTGCGTGAGCTGCAAATTAAAAGCACACCACATAAACTGTACTGAGAGATGACATACAGATGGACTGTAATAAAAAGTTTACCAACAGTATGTTTTCATTCAGTTTGGGTATCAACTTTTATTATTTTCTTTATTCATTACAAATAGACACATTTCCCTGAGGAAATCCACATGAGGCTTCATACACTCAGTGGCTGACTCAATCTAAATGCCATTCGATGGTTTGTTTAAAATACATGATTTGAATAAGATGCCAATGCTAACTGTCAACAGTCGGTATATGTTGTACCTTTATAAGAGCATAGAGGTTTCAGCATAAAAGCCATTGCTGTGTCAGAATAAAAGGCAAAACTGTAGCGTAGACGACAAGCAATAAAAGTATTTACACGTCTTGAAATTGTTTAATTTTCTGTATCAAGGTGCACAGTTATGACTCAGCTGAATCATTTAGGCCCTAGCAGCAATATAGTTACTTTTACAATAGACTGCTGATATCGAGCAGCAATGCACATTCTTTTTGCCAATTACATTTTAAATTTACACAGATGCAAATGATCTTTAAAAGGTTCGAGACAAAGAAAGTAAAACATGTACATTGGATGATCGAACAGAAAAGTTACAGGATTGTCAGATGTTTCTCAAATTCTGAATTCGCAGAGGAGTGTGAAATATAATAAAATGTTTAATTCCCTTCTTGTGTCAGGTCCTTGACTTTATACAAAGCAATGACAGAAAACAGAAGCAAAAGAAAAGTTGATAAGTCAATCTACTTTAAGAACCTGCTACAGGTTCCTACAGGACTCTTTTGTCTTCGTCATGTGCTGCATTGTATTTACCCAAGACATAAGTGCCCCAATCATACTTCACATTAACTGATTTAAATAGTGAAATAAATGCCCAGAATGCATGCCCAAATAAGGAAGATAAAAGCTAATGCAACTCCATAACACAAGTGAAAGCACAAATAAATTCAAAAGACAGTAGAAATCAAAAGTAGACAGACAACTGATTGTAACACAGTACCAAAATAGTAGAAAAAGACACACCAGCCCTTTGATAATCCAAAAAACATACATTTATATAACTAAATTATTCTGACTTGTATGCACACACTAGCAATGTACATCTCATATATACAGATAGAATCCAACATCTCTAATATTATTATCACCTTTTAAAGTCCACTTTTCTGCTGAGACAAATCTGACAGATCTGAACACAGGATAAAATTAAACGTTTCTTTTTTTTTTTCTTCAAATAACCAATATAAATGTGATGAAAAGTATTTGGGAAAAGAATCAATAACCATAGTATTGCATTACATAACATTTTGTTTTTTTTACACAACATTCAGATTTAGCCTCAGTAGGTATCTGGAGAAAAATAATTAAAGCCTGAAAACAAATATAGAATAAAAACATGCCACTGATTATTCAGAGGCATAGAAACCCACGTGGACCATGTTTTTGACAACATATCAGAATCTTTCTGCAAATTGGCACAAGAATGTCCATTTGAGCCAATTAATGCTTCTCTCACCAATTTCATTTACAGTAATATATATATATATAATATATATATATATTATAATATAATATAATATAAATATATATATATATATAATATAAATATATATATATATATGTGTCATCTCCTTCTCACACAGACACTTAACCAAATACTATAACAAAAATATTATAACTTTGCTCATCAAATAAAACTATCTGTGAAAACTAAAGTTGCCCATTTGAGCTTTTCATAAAAACAGTATGGATCCCAAGTTTCATGTGCATTTGTAATATTACAAGCATTTCACTAAACAATGGCTTTTAGGAACTGCGCAACTTCAGACTTCTTATTATGGAGAAAATCTGTTATACTGACATAGAGAACCGGCTGCATGTGTGTTGGTGTCGTTGCTTTAAAGAGATACTTCGCCCTAAATCTGATTTTTGAGGATCAAACACTCTCTGCTGGCTTTAAATGTTGCTGTAAATAGTTTGCTTTCTTCTCCTTCCAGTGGCTGTGGTCAGCTGTATTTAATCAATTAGTGATTTCCAATGGTACCACTTCTAATTGCTGAATAAAGTACAAAAATGCTAAATAAAAACTCCTTTGTTGTAATCTTAACCTAAATTTCCACAGTTAGGTTTTTTATTGAGGAAGAAGCAACACACTTTTACAGCTACCCTCAAATATTACAGGGAGTGAGTGTTTGATGCTTCACTAGATTTTGGGGAGCATCACTTTCAACGTCAAAGAAAGAGCAGTGAACACAAAACATAGCCCTCAACTCTATGCAGGTAGCCTATGCGTCAAACATGAATACAAGTGTATATGGTAATAATCAGCATCAGTCCTTTGCAGCGTGTGTTGTTGCGTGGATGTTTTGAATGTGCTGCGACCTGATGAGATACACAATGCCTTCCCTAAATTTACTACCACACTTTTAGTCAGTCTTCCATAGGAAGAAATTTGGTTTTTAAAGAAAATAAATGTAAGTATGGTAGCCAATCTGACATGAGTTTGTACAGGTAGGATGGTAGGATTTGTATGGTCTCATGCATGTGATCACCTGTCCGCGATAACCAGCCAAATTCATGCCGTTTATTGTGCAATTTTGTAATACTGAGATGTTAATGTTCCTTACGTCTACAGTTATGCTGTGTTTGTAGTAATATAACTAGTATTGTAACCACCAAGTCTTGAGAACATGACGATAGGAAGCTGGCTTCATGCAAGTCTTGGTGTGTTTTCAGTCTCAGTCTGATGCTGACAGGATATAGCCTATAGATGCAGCATCATCAGATTCAAAGTGTATAGCCACACTGGTGGCCCATGGGAGTAAAGTAGTGACGTGTTTGCTGTTGCTGGATCTTTAACACTAGGGGGGACAAATGCTTAGCCTGAGGGAAGCGCCAGAGAAAAGGCCATGTTGTTCCCCGTCAGACAGCTGAGGTTGATGAGAATTCAGTCACAAGTTTAGAAGTTGGTGAAAAGAGAACAATGTATGTACTAGTATGCCTAAAAAAGCAGAGATAAAATGTACCCATTTGTTTTTGACTGTTTTTACTTTTCTACATAATAATATCGGTTATTTAAACGCCTTACGGTAAACTCTGACTAACTAACAAACACAATAGAGTTCCTGCCACAGGTCCCAGCCTGTGGTTGAGAGAAGATGAGCACTCTCTTTTAGTCCTTTACTTTTTATAAGCCTTAATGTTTTAACTGTGTATGAAACTTGTGGCCAAATTATGAGGAAAATGCAACCTCAGATTACTTTCTGAGGTTCATCACTTTGTAGTTGCAATCATCAATCTGATGTATAATGTACTGTAGTTTGTGAATAAGGCTTGCCATTTTAAAAGCACACTTTCCCTAAATCTTGTCTACTTAAAACGTTAACAAGTCATTTTCTAAATTTCGGAGGATTTAGATTAAAAGTGGCCGGGTATAACGGTAAGATGTTCTGGCCATGCAACATTGTGGATGATGACAGCAGATTTACAAAATATGAAATATGTCCCACCAGCCATGGAAAAACGTGAATGTTTTCAGACTTATTGTGCAGTTTCCAAATCTTACAAAATCTGGAAAATCCCCATTAAACTTTCTTAAAATGTTCAGACCTTTATCATTGGCTCTTGACAGCCAATCAACTTCTTATGTTTTGTTTTGCCAATGTGAATATGCCTGGATGTGCAATTGAACAACAAGTTGACTGAAGCCGTTCCAATATTCCCAAGTCTACATCTCACAGTGTGAGTTGACTATTTAAATACTGGTCTCAGACAAATAATTGTAATCCACGGTAAACTTTAAAGCTTTACTTTTTGGTTATGATTGTATGTCTTCTAATGAGTGCTTGCCAAGTGGATATGCTAACATATGTTAGCTGTATAAGACCACTACATAGTAGCAATCAGAGCCTCCACCGCCCACAACAGGTTTCACCTGTGAAACAAGTAATTGTGTGAACTTCCTAAAAGTGAGGTGGTGGCTGCTCAGAAACAGAGTGGACTTGTTGCTGCTTTTAAAAACGGTGTGATCCTATAGAATAGGTAATTGAAACCTCTTTTTATTTTTACCCTCTCCCTCAAACTCATCCAGCCTCTTTCTTTATCGACCAATTATCTTAATTGCAGTTTAAGTAATAGTGCGTCGTACTTTAGAGGGCCAGAGTACAACCTAGCATCGGTTTCATCCTATACTATACTTCTGCTTATTCTAGTGTTTCTGTGACCATTCTGAAAGGCTCAGACATGATATTAGGCTTTTCTAATCTTTATCTAAAAGTACGTATAGTACTGTGGTTGCTATTGAAATCTGAAGACGTCGTCTTTTTCACAGACAAAGTGAGGGGATATCAAAACTGCATTGGCAGTCGATCTGAGGAGGTAAAAGCTATAGTCCACCCAGCCTCGGCTAAATGCTGCTCAGCTTTGGTGAACATACATTGCAAAAAAGGATGGGAATTAAATTAATATTACTGATGTTTAAATAACAAGAAAGAGACCTGAGAGCGCGCGAGTGGTTGAGTCGGAGAGAGCCAGAGTGCTGAGAGAGCTGAAACTTTATTTGGTAGTCATGTGCGATCCTAAGGTTTTTGCAGCAACGTCTCTTGAACTACAGCATTAGACGAAAGTATCTGTGAACTGTAACGCCGAGCAATTATCCTGTGACAATTTCATTTGAATAGGTTAAAAGGTGCATTCATTGAACACGTGTCAAATGCATACACGTCTCCTGTATGAAAGGTTTAGATTAGATACTGTGGGGGGTGCTAGGAGTTTAGCATGATTTGATAGGTGGAGCCATTTTCTGGGCGGGACTTGGCTTCAGTGGTGGTGGTTGGCTTTGGAGGCCAGTCGGGGTCCACTCTGAGTTCCTGGGCCAGATGCATGTAGCGAGCCTTGGGTGTCATCTTGCTTGGGCAGCACAGCCGGGTCAGACACTTGTACGCACACAGATCAAGGCCCCCCTGAAAATACCACAACCCCAAAAATAAACAAAATAAATAAAATGAAAGAGAAAAGGAAGGAGGAAAAGGACGGTTGAACTTGTGTCATATTTTTTGCTCAGGTGTTCTAAAACGCTCTTACTGACCAATGCAACTCTGACAGTGGCATGCTAATATAATTGTTGCATGCCAAATATAAAACTGGAGAGGAGCCATTTATGCTAAACACGGGCACATTTCTTTACACTGATCATTTGTAACGAGTGTTCATGCATGCAAGTCATTAAAAACTAAATTCACCATGATAATACGTTTGATAGACATGGCAGTAGACAGATTAATGACTTAGCCCACTCCTTTAACTATAAGCTCATGGAATCAAAGATCAAACAAACAAAAGGAGTCCACATCAGATCTTTACAGACTAAAGTACATTCCTCTTTAACCTTATATTGGATAAGACAGTCAGGGCTAGCCCGCTTTGATTTTAAATATACTGTACTTGATAGGAACCACGGACAGCATTGACTGACCGTTATCTAGGACCTACTGTAATAGGGAAACGCAGGAGTGCAGCAAATGGAGCTTAGTAGGACCTAACCAGCTTTTTCAAAGTGGTAAAGGCCTTCAACAAGGTGCTTCTATGGTGGTTTGTAAAGGAGGTGAGAGCACTACTCATTCACTTCAAAACAAACCAATGACGTCCCGTTCATAAACCTATTTATCTCAATATAAATGTGTTTAACAGTGACCACCAGTGGCTCTAAATAAATAGTGTTCGGCTTGGGCAAGAATATTATTAACAAAAATATTTGTTTTTAAGAGCAGTTGTGAGGCTCCTCTCAAAACACAGCCGGAGAATAGAATGGTTTAAAGTAAAACTGCCATTGTTATCGAGCCCCGAACAGCAAGCCAGTCACGAGGAGGAGAGGACAGGTCAGAATGAGACTGACGTCTCGCACATGCATGTCTTGCATAGAAGTTAAAATAGAAAAGTGTGCCCTGTAATATTAGAGAAAGAAGTTTGGAAAGAGAGAGTGAACACCAAACAAGAGGAAAATGAGAGAGCAATAGAAGAATGTGTCAGATTTTGCCAACCTGTGGTGTCGAGGCAACAGGAGTGACGCCAAAGCTGCCCTGTTTGTCTCGACTGAACACAAGCTTCCATAAGACGATGTCAAGGATGAAGGTCTATGGAGTAGCGCAGTGGGCAGGGGAAAGAATTAAAGAGAGGCTCATTTGATTCCTCAAAACTTCTGCATTGTAACAAAGCTTTAAGTAATCACGTCCATCAAGTTAGTCAATCATTACATGTGATTAATTAAACAAATTAGTAAGAAGACTATAAATACTATTGCCCATTGAAAAAAGGCTGATATGTCTCATGATATTCATCTTTTGAATTCACAAAAAGCGGTGAAAGGAATTTGTACTGTATTACCGCTTTACAACATTAATTATTCTCACAACACGGCTACATGAGATAAACTACATGAAAAAAACTAAAGCTGAACATGAGGAAAACATCTACTGTGACCATGTGTTCAAGTGTGTGTCTTACCTCCACCACAACAGACACAACAGCATTGACTAAGATGATGAGGAAGAGTTTTACCCTCCATTCAAACGGGACACAGACAATCTGTAGAGAGGGAGAGAAAGAGATACTCCAACACTGACCATCAGAGTTTATTAGCAAGACAGCCTTGTTTGAAGGCGTTATGTGTCTGGAACACTTAATGAAATTACAGACTGGGACTTTATATTATATCAAAGTAGTAGAGGATTATAGAGCTTGGCTATTGGATAAAACAGGCTACAGTGTACACCATAGCTGAGTAAAGTGGTATGTTTCTTGCGTTTGACGTCTTCTTACCTCTAGAAAGTCGTCAATGCCCTTCACAGGGTGGAACATGATGAACAGCAGAAAGATATATAGAATCAAAGCAGACAGCACAAAAGGCCCTGGGGAGAGAACACGCAACCACAAACACATTTAAAACATAAACAAAAGTAACTTTGCAACTACTTTAGGACAGATTTATTAAGAATCAAGTTTCTTACAATTCTTGTAGCTAGGCTGCCTGAAGGGTTTTCCCTTTGAGAAAACGATGGCTACAACAAGATACTGGAAGGAGGAGACATAAAAGAGGCTGGTGTTCTCGTAGTTTTTAATGTTGTGGTCGTCAACTTCGGTGCCGTTGTGGTCAGACGCGTTAATATGTGATGACATGTTGCAGGCACTGGGTGAGAGGAGGTTCAAGAACAATCAAATAGCATAGTCAGTCTGTGCTCAAAATACAGAAATCTAGTTTATGATTATGTTGCCATTCTATTTTTGTTTGGTACAATCAACCATGATAGCAGGTACTCACTCTGTGAGTGGTGTCCACACTGTGTACCAGGGCTGCTGTCGGACCCAAAGGAATGTAATGGTCTGGAAGCCCAAGCAGATGAGGATCTGGGTCAGCACAGAGAACAGCAGAGGCCCCGAGATCAGACCTGATGGGGGACGACGTGACACCAGCTCTTTCCACGCTGGGTTCAGACTCACTGAGGAGGAGCAGGAAGTAAATGATGAAGATGGGCAGAAACCCAGACATTGTGGTTGAGGAGAAGAGGCAGGAAGTTAAGATATTAGGTTAAGAAAAATAAAAGCGAGACACAGAACACATCATCACCTTATCCTTGTTACTTTTATTATACTCACTAGTAAAGACAATAAGGAGGATGATGGCAATATCGATGAAGAGGAACTGGAAGTCTCCAAGGTTACTCAGGATCTAAGAAATAAAAACAGCAGACCTCATAGATTAGAGACTAGATTCCTCACTAGTTCCTCAGCTAGTGTTAAATGTGGAATCAGCATTACGTACAGAGTAGAGGAGAGTGACACTGATGTACTGGATGATGCTGTAGAGGGCCATGAATTTGAAAACACAGAAGGAGGTGATGAGAGCAGCACGCCCCTCCCTATAGAAGCAAGCAAACACTGTCATCTCTCCATGCAACATGTAAAGTAACATCATGTCATGTAGCTATACAAACACAGCTTGACATAAATAGCTATGAATTTGTCTAAAATAGGTTGATTTAAACAGCATGGGTTGGTTTTCCTGTGTGAGAATTTAACCCATTATGAAGGTCAATACTTAAAACCTTGACCAAACGAGTCAGAAAATGAACTGCTAAATCGATAGCATTTTTAAATCACTATATCAATAGTCTGTTTCATTACCAACACTAGTAAACACCACTTCAACAACATTGTCCATCCTGGTGCTTTTGAGGTGAGATGCTCCTTTTAGGTTTTAGTTATCACTTTCACCATTCAGATTTCCTCTGCCAATTAATTATGTATTGTGTGGCAAACAAAACAGAAGGAAAGACAAACCTGATGAGGCTGGGGACACACGAGATGTTGGGGGTCTTGGAGGTGAAGGGAGAGGCTACCGAGGCCTCGAGCTCTGACAGAGAGATGCCACCATGAGCTCTCTTCAGAGCCTGGGTGAGAAAAGTTAGAAATATAAAGTATGTTCAGACTGCAATCAATTACTGTAAACCTGTTGTTGTCGCATTAATAGTTACTTTTTAAGTGAATGTACATACCCCACAGTCGTTTGCGCCGTCTCCACACATCCCAACAAAGTAGCTGTGAGCAAATAAAGAAGAGCAGTGACTCTGTGCTCAAAGTTACCGTCAATAACATCTATATGTTTTCTTTACAGTCCTGACAGAAGGCCAGACTCTCACATGAAATACTTCACTAACCTTTGGACGACTTGCCAAAGTTTTCATAGCTACATCATGTGTTCGACATTAATACTCACTCTACACCCTGCAGTGCCTCAATGAGTTGAGTCTTCTGGTCCGGGGCCATTCTGGCAAACACCGTCCCATGTAGCACCAGCTGCAAGGCAGAACACACGATCACAACAACATAAACATAAGATATCATGGAGAGACTTGTGCTTAAAAAACAGCAGGAGCAACGTTAACATTTCTAAACCAATTACAGAACAGGTTGAAGTGATGTCCAGTCTCAATCAAGAGACCTCATACCTTTTGAAGCATGTCAGGGAAATGTTCCGAGATGACGGCAAACGATTTTCCGTTCATAGCAAAGTGGTACAGCTCTTGTTTCTTGGGCTCATCGATGTGACACACATCCCCCAGACTGATGTTCACTTCCTGTTGAAGTAAGGAAAGTACGGATGAGAGCCAACACATTATAAGATACCAATATAAGTCCGCCTCAATAACTTTAGAGTTGAACCAACTTCTCAAGACTGTCCACAACAATCAAGAAGGTTACGTTTAGCAAAGGTCTTATTTTATTATTGTGTTTATTTATTATTCACTATGTAAAAAAAACATATTTTTCTTTTATGCACACTGAGAAACATATTTGAATCAAGAATTTGAATTCAAGGTCTATTTTGTGTATTTTTTATTTCAGCGGTTACTTTCTCTACGTGTGGGTTTTGTGTTTGTGCGAGTATTAGCGTCAGCCCCATCGCCTCACCTCCAGGTTAGATATCTTGCTTGGCTTGTCAGCGTATCTCCAAGTGATCTTGGCGGTGTGTCCATCATGGGGAGGGAGGGCATCAGCAATGATAACTGTGTCTTGGGGAGGGATCATTCCACAGTCCCGGGCCACAGAGATGGCTGTCAGCATGTTGTCACCTGTAATGTGAATACAGCACACATTTCCTATTAAAAATAATCCACTGGAAAATGGATTATTTATTTTATGATGATCAGCTCATATTAAAGATGGGCAGTGGATGTCAATACAGTGTCTTACTGTTCTTGGTTTCGTGCTACTCTGTTCTTCCCCCTCATTCTTTACCTTTATACACAAACATTACAAATATTTTATCTAATCTATTCTTCAACAACCCATATTGGTATGTATATCGTATGGGTATAGTGTAGTCTGTGAGGGATGGTTGATGGTAAATGGAATTAATAGTGTCATGGAACCCTAAAAAACAAGAAGATGTGTGGACATATAGAGTAAGAGGAGGAAGCCTGGTTATAAAATGGTGCCTAATACTGTATGTGTATTCATTATCAGCTTCACCCGCTTTGCTTTTATGACCGGTGAAGCAACCTTTAGAATACAGATGATAAGGTGAAACTTAAGCAAGGAAGTAAAATAAATCCTCTGGTTTCCATTGGAGTTAGTTTGTGCCAGTTGTCCTCACCAGTAACCATGACAGTACGGATGCTGGCTTGGTGGAGGTCCTGCAGCACCGCTGGGGTTTCTGCCTTCAGCTTGTTCTGCATGATGATCAGACCCAGGAACTCCATGTTTGCCTCTATGTGATCCCTAGTTCAAAGGGAAATGAATACACATTTGTACTTATGTGCCAAGACTAAAATATTTAAAATACAAAAGGGGACGTGAAAGAATTTGCTCCCAGTTAATTCATTTTATTTTTAACATTTTGAGTACACAAAGCATCTTTTTAGATTTTTCCCATTCACCACATTTTCCTATTTACTTCATAGACTAGACTAGGAATGCAGGCGTGACAGTTTGACGTAACTTGCTGCAAAAACAAAGCAGCAGAAATCCTCAGCTTGAAGTTCTCTGGATAGTTTTAAAAATAAGACACAATATTATAGAGAACGCTACCTGTTGATGTTCTGGACTTTGTGCCAGGTGAGTTTGGATTCAAGTCGACGATGAGCCAGAGCTATGACCCTGAAACCCTGCTTGGTGTAGCTCTCTAAAACCTCTGCAAAATTTTCTGGCACTGCAAAGACAAAGAGAGACATTGGAGAAATGAGTACAATTAGAGACACAGAAAATAAAAGACGATCAAACCAATCAAAGAAGTTTGATCGTCTTTGATCAGCATTCAGAACTGGGTTTTCACTGGTTCCCTTGTCTGCAGTCGGACGAAATTATAGGCTAAAATTCCATTATTATATATGTATAATACCAATAATAAAATGTTCGTACTCCTCAGCCACGAGCCTGAATAATACCTTCCAGTGCTGTTCAGCACCATAGCAGTTACATTACATTACATCCAGAGCGACTTACATTGAACTAACTACAGGGACAGTCTCTCTGAAGCAACGCAGGGTTAAGTACCTCGCTCAGGGGTACAATGGTTGCAGCCCTGGTATTGAACTCCCGACCTTCTAGAGTTTTGTTTGGAAGGCATACCACTAGACCATCACCACCCACCCAGTTACAGTAACCAGACATCTCACCGGTCTCTTTCTTGCAGAGACTAGTCACCATCTCGGGCGCCCCCTTCGTGTAGGCATCCATGCGCTTCTCCCCCAGCAGACGAGCCACAACACACATCCTCTGGAGTCCGGAGGAAAAGGGAAACTGGCGCACGATACCTATCTCATACGCTGACTGCACATGCACACCCACACAGACGCACACAAAAACAAAAGACGGTATTCATCATTTAGAGAAGAAGAAAACTAAAAACTAAATCTCTATCTTGTATAATGCTAATCAAATTATTTATTATAAAATGCCTATTACTAAGATATTGGGTAAATGTTGGTTGACAAAATCACGACACCTATACAGATTAGATCCTTCACTTTTTTTTTTTACATAGAATGATAAACAAATTGACAAAGTCAGGTTCATCAACTTATGAAAAGGCCTGACCTAAAACTGACATTAACTTGGCAACAACAACAACAACAACAACAACAATAATAATAATAATAATAATAATAATAATAATAATAGAAGGACACTATATAAGCTTAACAAAATAGGGAAATATACTGTCAATTTGGCGGGAAAAAAAGAGGAATTTGATAAGTATATATTCAAAAAGGTAGAAGGCTACTTACAGCGAGCTCATACAGCTCCTAGAATGAGAAGAGCAGAGTGGGATGAGTCCGTGAGAACATAAAATGTCAAAACAAATAAACAGTTCAAAGTATTCATCATGTTGCTGTTGTTATTTTATGATGTTAGTGTCCATTAATGTTGCATTAAGGCAAGAATATGCTGGTTTTCATTATAGCCAATATACTGTGGATTTTGACAATCTTATATCAACTTATATTAGGTTGACAATAACAAAAAAGGCAGAGAGACTGAGTATCACAATGTGCATGACCACACTCCAGCTCTAATATTTAATTAATATTATCAGATTTTCTATTACTTTAGACATTTCCAAAACTTTGAGGGCCTGAGGTTATGTTGCTGAATAACTGGCTTGCGGTTCATACCATGTCCTGCTCTGGTGAAACAGCAGGCACTGGGGGCAACAGCTGTTTTGGGGGTTGAACCACAGTGGGCATGATACGGTTGTGGAGAGACGTTTCCTCCTCAGTTGCCTCATCCAGGATCTGCGCAGACAAAGGTTTATTGAAATAAGGATCAGAAATGTCTAATATTTTTATATATTTTAGTCACACACACCGGCAGCCTGCACATACGATGGACTCCAAAGGCTTTTTGTTCCAATGCAGCTTTTTAAAAAGGTGCTCTGACTAATCACATTCCCACTGTGCTGCCATTACCAACCTTATGCTTTGGGATAGATACAGAACAACTCACCCAGCCTGTAGCCTCAAACATTTTAAGGTCCAGCGGGTCTCCAGAGAGCTGGCCCTCTATTTTGGTGAGAGAATGGCAGGTGGCCATACAAGCCACAAATTGGGACTTGACAAGATTTTCTTTGTATGCATTTTCCTCTGACAGGTGGAAACTGAAGAGGCAGAAGAAACAGGAGAATTTCACATGAGCCGTCTGACACAAACACAACACAATCATCCCAGTTCATCATCTGTGGGATTTCAGCGTTTTCAGGTAGTTGAAATGAGACCATCAGAAAAAATATATAGCAGCACATTCCAAACGCTTTCACCAGGTTATCAGCAAAGCAAAACAACCTCAGCAATGGCTAACTAAAATAATGAATTGAGATTTATTTCAGATGCAGCCGAAATGCCATTGAAACAGATAAATACAGACCAGTTTACCTGCCATTCTCTACCCTCTGGATTCCCCATAGGTCTAATCCATCTTCTGTCAGAGTTCCAGTCTGTAAGTAGAAAACAACTTTAACTGTTTGATTGAATTGAATCAAATTGAAAGAAAAAGAGATCTTAATTGCCAAACAACTGCAGGTAGGCACAATACTGAACGTAACATTAGTAGTTACTTCCTCATAAGGAATGGCTCCTAGTACCAAACATAAACATACATCAATAATTCATCTGCACAAACATATTGCAGATTCTTTCATCCCCCTTGATGCAAAATGTAAAACAGTTTAGATAAATGCTCGATGATATGATTCCAATTCCTTTGTAACTAAAAATATTCTAATCCTACAAACTACTGATGAGATCACTATGTTGTGTGTGTATATATATATATTTTTTTTTTCCAGCTGTGTACTTTTCTTGTTGACATGTAAGGTTAGAGCAGACTACTTACAGAGCAAAAGCAGCAGTCCTAAACCAAAAGTACTTACCTTGTCAAAGCAGACCAGATTGATTTGACCGCAGATATTGATCCTCTGTGGGCTGATGCAGAAAATGCCAAGGAGTTTGAGGCGTCGCTGGGCGTACACAATGCCAGCGGTCATAGCGGCTGGCAGTGCCGGTGGCACAGTGATGGTGATGATGTCCAAGGACTCAATGATGATGGTCTTAGCTGGCACCTGGGGCGGGCAGAAAGGAAAAAGTGAGGAAACTTTTGCATGTTTGATAAATGATCCTAAACTTGGTAGGGATTGTCAGGTCACGCTCATTTGTTGGAGGGCCTGCTAAAATCCTGGTTTGAGAGTCAAATATGTGACATTTCTCATTATAAGTTGTCAAGAGCCACTTTCAAACTGAACAAGGTTGTACAGCAAAGTCTCTCCAGGGCATGTTTATCCTGATTGTTCATGTTAACAAACTCAAAGCAAAGAATAAAAATGATCAAGTCTGATGCTTATTTTACAAAAACCCTACAGTTATACAACAAGCGTTACAGTGAAGGAAAAACTAATGTCTCAAACTGTTCTTATTTTGCAGCACACAGTGAACCAGGAATGTATTACCATGCTGTTAGTTAGTGACGTACAGTCAGTAGGTATCAGACTTATCAGATGACAAGAAACAGGATCCAAGTTACTGAAAGTTTGTTTTGCAGTGATTCTGCCCCCTAGTGGACAAACATCCCTTTAGTTCAGTTTCAAACTTCAGCCACTGTGAGGGAGTCAATCCACAACAATCAAAACTGTGGTTGTACCGGGCAGCTCACAAGGGTGACTGTGTGGTATAGAGCCAGTGAATGTTCCTAGGGAAATATATGCACTTTTCTTGCAGTTGCACTCTCATTTTCACCCCCTCTTTTACTACTACTACATTTGCTCGTCACCTCCAAGATTACCTTGTTCAAGATGCTGAGGACAATGGAGTAGACAAAGCCAATTCCAGCCACAGCCACCAGACACAACAGGAAGAGGTAGGCATCACGATACAGCTTGAAGTCGGTGGGTTTGGGGTAGAGGATGGAGCGCACCAGCTGGCCTTTGGCTGTGCTGAAACCTGGGTAGAAGAAGTTGATATATACAATCACATTTGAATATCACATTGTTTTAGTAAGTTTCCACACCAAACATATAGGAAATGTACACCAATTTACAGATCATCCTAACATCCCCAGACACACACGTACCTGTGCGGACCACCACAGCCTTGACCAGGTCACCTGTGTAGAAGCGGGTCTGGATGACGTGGGTGCCACAGAAAAGTGTGTGTCTCTTATGCTCCTCTATGTTGTAGGCACTGTCAGTCTCCTCCCCCCTCTCCCCAGGCAATGGGTCTGGTAGGTTGGTCTTCGTCACAGGAACACTCTCTCCTGATTGGGGGTAAGACTGATATTAGAACTATCTTCTGGGAGATTTATAGGAAAAGTATTTTGCTGTTTGGAGTCTCCTGTGGTCGGTTGTTAATGTACAAATATTCCAACAGTCTCTGTCCCGAGTGAGAGAAATGTTCAGATGTCGCCTCTAACCTGTGAGCATGCTTTCATTGACAATGCAGGTGCCGCTGACCAGCACGGCGTCACATGGCATGATGGTCCCATTGCTGGGGATGACCATCACATCACCGGGCACCAGATCAGTAGACAACATCTCTTCGATTTCTGCCAGGAAGGGGGTGCAATGGAGGAGTGGAGAAGGTAAATGTGTGCATTAAACACAGACAGGGGAGTGCAGTGTTGGTAACACAATAGAATGTAGAAAAATGATGAGTGTGGAGAGAGGTGAAAAGTGTGTAAATGAGTCAACGATAGCAGATGGTGGATGTGGGGGTGAGAAAGGAGATATTTTGTGTGTCAGAGCCCCAGAGTCTTTTTCAGCACATCTCTCACTACTCGCGCCTTTCTAGGCAGCAGACAAAATCAGAGGCATCACAAGCAGGGGGCAGTGCAGTAATTGGATGCATACACAACATTTTAAGTGTGTACAAACTTCCACGGCAATGTTTCTAACTGATTCTGAGCATGAGTTTAATTTTGCCCTTTGGCCAACTCATGGAATTAATTGGCTACAGCTGATAAGACAACTGATGAGAACCAATTGTCGACGCTCATGCATCACTTCTGAAGACACTATCACCCATTTTAAAAGGAGTTCAGACATGCAAAAGCGTGTGCAGAACTATTAAAGAGTGCTTTTAGATGTATACATATGCTCTGCCCGCTGTCTAACATACACTCTCTCTCTCTTTAAGTCTGAATTATCCCATCCTAGCAGCCATCTGGAGGACTGCCAAAGCAGGGTAACTGTGTAATTGAGTTTGGGCAAGCACAAAAGCAGAACAATAAAAAGTGTACTGTGAGGTTTGGTTTGGAAAGCAGGAGACTGAATATAATAATACATGATGTGTACTACTATTACATTACTCTACAGAGGCCATCTTCAACAAATAACGACAAAAACAAAAATGTACAAACCCTTGTTGGCTCGGCATACAGACACGCGGACAGTACTGTGAGTTGCCACCATATCGTGAAGCATGATGTATTGCTGGAAGAAAAGGAAGAAAACAGACTTTAGACAGCTTTTTGATTCCCATGTCTACCTGTGTGACAGAGTTTAAATATGTAGCCAGCGGCAGTAGGCCGTATACCAAATTTCATGGCAATCTGGCCAGTAGTTGTTGAGGCAGCTTGCTCTGGATCAAAGCGTTAGGATGTATTGATGGACAGACACACCGATAGACAAACAAACAGACTGATTAGGCCCTGTTGCTAGCACGGCAAAATAACTAATAGCAAAACCGCAGTAAACGTGCATAAATGCGTCTTAACATGTGAATAAAAAGTGCAAAAAACGTGTTCTCTAAATAGAACTACATAAAACATAAACCAGTCACAACGTGTTGAACACAAAGTTAAGCACAGGAATCTCATTTGTCTTCCAATTCCATTTAACCAGGTCTCGTCATAACTATGAGGTCAGATAAATGGCTCTGGATTGATTTAAAGTCTCAACATTTTGTGGAGCTCACCTTTTTGATGGTGTACAGAGATGTAGCTATGGATATGACCGACATGAAAAGAATGGCCACAGCATAATAGTAATACTCATCGGCACTCCACAGGATCACACTGAAGAGCTGGAAGATGTAGAAAGGGTTGAGGACCTGCAGGAGGAGAGAAAGATTATTGTGGCAAATGCCGAGGTGAGAGCATGAAGACGCGCCTACAATGAAGTTAAAAGCAGAGATGTGTACTTCAGGACATAACCAAGATGCTGGAGGGACAATGAGGGGAACATCTGCTTAATACAAATGATCAAGTTCCCATATGTCTGCATAATTCCAATTTACAATATGTATACTTATTTATGTAGTTGGAGATATATTGGCGTATGTGTTTACGGGTGAAAGGGAATGAGATACCACAAATTAAGTGTTAAATAAAAAAGTGTCAATGAGGCAGTGGACTTTACAGACATTGGCCACGTACACTCGACTTGTAGAAATACAGTAGTTACTACTAGCTGGGAAAAAGTAAAAGATTTGTTAGCGTAGGTTTGACGTGTTTGCAGGAACTTAACTGAAATGATAACTTGTAATGGATGAGCACACTAGGTGACAAGGTGTCTTTCATTCAAGGACAATTCAAACTTCGAGATGAAGAAAATGCTGCCTGTGTTAATGCAAACTGGGCCCTACCTCTTTGATAAGCAGCTTGAAAACAGAAGGCACTTTCACCGCAATTTCATTCACTCCGAAGAACAGTCTCCTGACAAGAGGTGAAAGAGACATTGATTGATGAGCAAAGTGTTGTAAACGGCACCTTCATATCTAAACACAACCACACACACACACACACACACACGCACATAAACATAGAAACACACAACCACACACACACATTCATTATCAGGGCTCTGTAAAGTATAAATTGTCATTTTAACATGTCTGCACTGACTTGCCCTGGTCAAAACAGAATAATATGGCCAACAGGCCTGAGTACCCTCCTCCTGTCAGGCTGTCTAAAGTTAGTTTGTGCGACCCATCCTTCAGACAGGTAAGATGTTACCTGTACTCCTGCTGGTTCCTCGTCAGGCCTGCACTGTGCTCCGAGTGGAGGGTGGAGCAGCTGACCTGCAGATCCTCCAGGCCGCTGTAGGGGAAATATGGGTCAAAGCAGGGGACAAAAATCAACACTTTAATTTACAAATCAAGTCCAATGCTTACTACAGTTGTAAATGCAACGGCTTGTTTTTATAATTTTACTTTACAGCTCTTTCAGAGTAAAAAGAAAATAGGGCTGTACAGATTTAGTTATCATTACTTCTGTGTACTACTGCACACATACTGCCAGATACAACCCTTAACCAATTTAGCTGACTGTAAGGGAGGAGTTCTCAGCAGTGCCTGTAAACTGGTATAAAAAAGAAATAGACCATAAAATGTATGTAGATATTAAAAGAATGCTTACGTTAAAACGTCAAAGTTCTGCACCTCATCGTTCCAATAATACTTTGTGCTATGGAAGGTAAAATAGCGAATCTGAGGGAAATACAACATGGAGGGGCAGAGGGAAGGGATACATTACTGCATTACTGTCCACATACTTAAAGGCAAGAAGTTAAAGTACATTTAAACAGGAAACAGAAAACTGACGAGAGAAGCAGTTTCACAAAGTGCAACATATACAGTATAATTCCAATTCCAATAATGTAAATTTAAATAATTGGATCAGTAGAGGAAATAAGATTATGTTTGTATTGTTGACTTTAGAGTTAGGATAAGGCGTTGTGTAATGAATGTGGTCAATGAGAGAACCCACAAGGACAGCAAGGAACATTTGTGCATGAAAGAGAAAGGGCTAAGGCAGAGGTTAGTTTTATGTTACATTATGTTTAACAATTTGCGGTATCACTATGATTATGGAGCATAATTACACATGATTAAAACATGGCAACCCTTCTATCAACTTTGGAAACAAAACACTGAGAAATGATGTAAATATAGTTATTTAATAAATAGACAGACCTGTGTGGGCTGGTAGTCGGCATATTTTCTGATGAGCTCCTGAGCGGGGCCGTCTTCGGAGGGGTGTTGGGTATGTCCGTTGGCTAGAGGAGGGGAGGAGAAGGGACAGGAGGGAGAGGAAGGGGAGGTGGTCTGGGTCTCCAGGCTGTGGAAGGGGTTCCTCCCGGGGGCCAGCATCACTCGCACCCTGGCCAGGAACCAGCGCCGGAACTCATCCTAATCAAACAAATGCACACAATGTTACAGTACTCATGAACCCTATAACTCCCCTCCATTACTAACTAACACCAACACTTATTCTGCTGTTTTCAGTACATTTCTGTCAGGGCAGCCCGTCTAAAGAACTTTAGGTGGCCAGATATAGCATATGGCCCTTATGTATCCTAAAATATTAAACTGCATTTGGTGCTATTATCAGACCCTGCCTTATCCTTTATAATCCTATTTCTAACAAGCCTCTTTAGAGAAGTGAGCAGTAGCTAAATGTTTACACTTGAAGGGTGCTCCTAATGTTTTAAAGTAATAATTCATTTAAATAAATGTCAGTTAAGTTATTAACAGTAACACAATGGTGATTGAGCCTATGGCCAGCTGATAAAAAAATATTGCAATATTTATATATTTTATTCCAAACTGGGTGTCTGTTGAGATATTCGGGAAGAAAATGGTATTAAGTTACTGCTCATGCAAACCGAACATTTCCTACTGCTGCAGCTTCACATAAAAAAATATGTGACAAGTTGATTTTTATTGCATTGGTCAGTGAGCTTGACACTGACCATCTTTCATCAAAAATGCGTCTACAGAACATGACAACCTCATTGTCGGCCATTTTTGACAGTGGATCGGTAAGAAATATTGCGGGGAGTAATGGAACAACAAGGAGCAGCCACAGTGAGCGGTTAGATGAAGAGCTGCAGGAGAGAGGCTGCAAACCTTTAACTTTTCAGCGATGAAACCATCTTCTCCCGCTTTCTCTATTCACAGACTCATACTGTGTCCAGCATAAAATCAGATCATGGTTGCTCACAGAATGACAGAAAAAGGCCACTTTAACACTCACAATAAGACATATAGTATGTATTCATACACAGATGGTCATGAATCAGAATAGAGTTTATAGCCAAGCAGGTTTTCACCTACAAGGAATGCATCTTGATTTATAATATAAGAAATAAAAATACAGGTACATTTAAAAGTACAGCAGTTGTCAAGAAACATAAATAGCAATACTATAACAATTATGTACAAAACAAGTGTAATATACAAAATGTTGCATGTACCATATAACTGTATTTTAGAATGAAAACGCATGTACACAAGAGAAAGGAATGGCGCACACGCACATACACACACACACACACACACACAGTAATGTGTGTTTGTGAACATGTTGCTCTGTTCCCCCTTCTGTATATGTTCTCATTCACACACACACACACACAAACACAAACATACACACAATTATCTGTGCATTCCTAATGGTGTGACTGTCAGCAGGAATCAGTGAGGCAACAATATATCCATTGTATTCACTCACAGTTTAAAAGCTAATGAGCTTGAAGTTTATATCTTCTGCAAAGATGTCTGATACTGTACTATTTAGATAACCGAAACAGGCCTGCAAATTAAGTTGCATAAAATCAAAATGAAAAAAGGGGCACCATCCTGATCCTACATTGGGCAACAGCTTAACCTCTTTTATACTAATCGTCACATTTGACAAACTGAAAAGACAAACAATTAATCAATTATCTAAGAAGTTGCTGTCTGTCGAATAATCTAAATAATCTAAACTATTGCAGCTCTACTTATTACCTACCGTGGAGCGAAGCAATACCACTTCAGCATCACGGGCTGTGGTACGGGTGCAGGTGGATTTGACACACCACTCTGGCATCCAGTAGAGCAGCAGGAGAAGGAAGCCCCCTGTACACAGCACCCCGAGGCCCACAAGAGCCAGCCGCCAACGACACAGTCGGTAGCCCTGCAGCTCCTAAAGGAGGGAAGGAGAAAAGGGGGTGCAGTCTAATAAGTCAGAAAGCACAAATTCCCACATTGGCACTGATGTAAAACGATATGAGGAGCCGTACCATCTCCTCCTCTTCCCCTTTGTTGAGGACCTTCAGGTCTTCTTTCTCCATGCTGCAGAACAGTTTGCCAAGCCCCTCCTTTATTCACTGCAAACAGACACCACAGACAAAATGTCAGTGGACAGTGTGGAAAAACATTTCAGCCCCACAATCGCAAATCAAAACAGTGGCTGGACACCAGAGGGTCAGACATCCCAGGCAGGGTCACAAGATGCTTTCTAGCGATATATAGTATTGTGTGGAAATGCTGTGTATTTGTCATTAACACATTTGTGTTAGCTTCCCCCAATATATAACGATGCAAGGGGATCGCTTTTATTTTAGCATGTCTGTGGTTGCACATCACTTCATAGTTGAGGTTTATGAACTGAAAAGGATTGAGGATCAATACTATGCAGCCAATTAACATCTAATCTGGTATCAAATATAGTAACAATTTGGGCTGCACTGGTGACCCTTGAATCGGATTAGCCAGCCTTGCTCACACCCCAAACATAACAAACTAAAACTCTATGTAAACTGTAAGAAGAAGAAAGTGCTAGAGAGTGTGACAGTTGATTTGTGTTCCCATGTTCTATGTAGAATCTGCCTCTGGGCATACTGCAATGGCAAAGTGCACTACAAAGACCAATTGCAACATTTAAAACAAACAGGTTCTCATCATTCACTCATCACTTCAATATTAAAGAAACCTAAATTGGAAACAACCGAATTGACTTGATAAATGTTGTAGTGTGTACATGTGTTTTGGGGTATAATGAAGAAATGGTGTCCTGGCAAAGGAGGTGCCTCGATGGTGCAGGAAAGTGGCACATAAGCGAGCTACAAGGATAGTAAGTGGTCTCTTAATAGAGAGGCAGAAGATATCAAAGACTGTGAAAGACTTGGAAACAAATGATGTGTAAGATTGAAATAATAATTCCCAAGTGTCATGGACTTGCGATAAACTATATTATTGTCATTTTAACACAATTTTATGCCACTGATATAATGATAACACGATAGCATAATAATGCAAGTCCACATTTAAAAAAGCAATGACCTTTTAATTCTTAAGAATATTCAGAAATTGGAAAAAAATAAGAAAATATCCTAAATAATTAACAGACTCTCTGGCTCTTTTAACAAAAATGTGCAATGTCTGCGCAATGCCAATGTCTTATAATGGTTGGGAAAACCCCCCCTGTTTATTCTGGCATTATGTTGGCAATATTTTGTTGAGCTTTTAAAATGTGAACAACCAAACATGTAAACACAAAAGGCAAGTCAGCAAAAATGATCGCTATCATGTCCGCGTATCGTACAATAAGCCAATAACCTAAGTATCTTGACTAGTCTAGCATAGTCACCGTTCCATATATTTTCAATACAGGTGTGCTGACCCCTGCTGTTGCAAGTTCAGCAGTGTTCTTGTATGCACTTCACTGTTTGATTGACATGTTGGTCATCAGTGCCTTCTGGTAACACCTGAGCCCAGTGTTCTCAGTCTATATTATCTTGTCATAATAGCAGGCACCCATCTGGTTATGTGACCGTTCCCTTTCATTGTATGTATTTCGCAACATTCACACACACACACCTTTCACCATGCACACCCTGCATGATCTTTTGAAGGGTTATATGAGGTACTTATCCAGTCAGTGCACTACCTACAGTAGATGGCACACCTCACAATCTAACAGTTTGTCCACAACAGAGCTAAGAGCATTGACTGAATGTCTGAGGTACTACCTTACAACTGTATTTGAGCAGTGAAATGTAATCTGTAGGTATAACCATTATCAGAAACTGGAGGTGAATGAAACTGCAACGCACCTAACCAATCTCTCTCAAGGCCTTTGGCATGAGAAAACTCTTTCAGTTTGGCTTTTGCCTATACTTATGTGAATAACAGGCAGACGATTTCTACCTTTGACAGAAAATGTTCAAAAGCACATGGACGTTAATCAGGAACAGGGTGAGCAGGGATCAAAATGTTTATCTGAACTCTGGTAAAACCTATTTAACCCAATGTGAACTCTTAAACTGTCTGTGGGGAAAGAACTATAACGAAGGAAAATAGTATAATCTTAGGATACAAAGTGCTGTAAAGCTTAAAGAGGTCAGCAGTTCATTTGAGCACATGGGGAACTACAAGAATGCACAGCACTTCAGACAGCTGCTCTACCTCAGAACACCTGAGATCATTTCTAAAGATTGTTAACACACCCACACACAGACCAACTGAGTCATCAGATATGTGCGTTACCCAATATCAAGCTTGACCCTACTTCCTCCTATCAGTTTTCCCAGAAAACCAGCCAGCTGCCAAGGAAGGCAAACTGTCACTTTGTAAATGTGGCTGTGAATTCTGCATCAATATTGACGGAGAGGGGCATCTAGGTCAAAAGATGTTCAGTGTCATACCAGTTGGGCTGCAGACAATCTGTCTATGTGGCTGAAAGCAGAAACAACAAGCTCCAGCAGGCTACTTTGCCATTTTGTTGCTCATACATAGTATCGAGTTACAGAGGGGAAAAGTGAAGCTGAATATGTGTGTGGAGTCAAACTGTGTAGAAGAGGTTAATAAGGCTTCAAGGTCAGGAGTTGGTAATCAATTGGGTTTCACTCGGGTTTCTTGGGGGAAGTGGTGACATCCCATCCGGGGCTCAACGGTACTTGAAGAAACCAGGGAGTGAATTTTTACCGATAAAGTAAATCCTTTCAGGTGGGTTTTTTTATTTATTTTTTAAAGTATGCTTTTTTCCCTTGGAAACATAAAGTGTGCAAGTTTGAAAACATTTGACACTGATTTCATGTTTGTAAATGTAAACTTGTTTAATTTGCTTAATGTAAAGAGTTGTATTACATTTCAGGTTAAGTACAAATTGTATTATATTTTCAGGCAATTATTACATTGTTGGTAGGGCTGCATGATAATGGCCATCAATATTGAAATCACAATTATTCATTGATTTTTGCAAAAATTAATTTCTTTATTGCACTTTCACATTCAAAAAGACGATATAGTGATATTTGACAAATGTAATATTGATATCATGTATTGTATATTGCATGTATGATAATATTGTGCGTCGCAATAATCCAGTGCCTCTGAAATAATTTCCTTTTTTTCTGTTCTCACTTCTCTAATGCCCCACACACATACAAGTGTATTTCATTTGCCAAAAAGAGACAAAACGCACAATAAACCAAGTTAAAGATGAACTTGACTGACAGCCTTACTTCCAAATGATACAATTCTACCCATCTGTCTGCTAGAGTGCTATGCCTTTTATAGGTAAGCATATGTGGGGTCAAAGTTGACTTTAGTTCAACTGGACAGAAAATCAAGGCATCAAGGCAGTGAGCACCAGTTTTCCTAAAGTAACTGTGTAGGAGAGCATAGCTGTATTCTCCATTGAGAAACAATGGCATTCCTCTGTGCTGTGACTGTATAGTTAGTGTGATGGTCACACACACACACACACACACACACACACAACACACACACACACACACACACACACACACACACACACACACACACACACACACACACACACACACACACACACACGAGAGTTGGAACACTCTGACCCCTGAGGAGCGCTGGCATGGTGTGTCCGGGGTACGCTGCCCATAGGGCCATCCTGCTACTCCCCCCACCTACTTATCACTGTATCACTGACCCCCACACTCTGATTTTATCAGCCAGCTGCACCGGGGTGGACTTTTTCCCTGGCATACAGCGGGATATTTTGCTTAGGACCAAGCCCTTCCTAGTATTTTACAATAGCGGCCCCATGGCCGGCACTAGGCAGTGGGTGCCGTGCAACAAGAACAATCCCTCCCCAATCTCTGCTATGACTGGAAATGCCGACACCAGTGCATCACGCACGCACTCTTTTACATGATTGTTGTCCTGGCTTGGTGACTCACAGATAACACATTATTAAAAATAGCACCCAAAAAAGATTTTAAAGTATCAGGCTTGCGGTTAATGCCACCAAAGACTGTTACATAGTCTGTTATGTTAGAAACATCTGTTCTGATAACAGAGGGTAGTAACCTCAGAAACATACAGGGTGCCATAATTACAGGCTCCAAACAGACAGGAGGCCGGCGTTGAAACTTAGTGGCTGAGAAGCCAGACAAGTTAACCCCGTCTATGGCTTAGGTACCAATATGTTACATGTTAACTCAGGCTGGAGAAGAGTTCAGTTATACTTTCATTTAACTTGTGCAAGAGCAGCAAGGATGGGGAACTGTCGCAAAACCAGTGTGTTTTATTTGTATACAGAGATGCCCAAAAACAAAAAACAATTTGATCATAGTGTAGATCAGAGCGAGAATAAAAGAAAGAACTGACAACGAGACACAACTTAAGAACACATTTATTTTCCTGGGCCCAAAACAAACTTCACTTTTCCGAAACCTGTGTCTGTGGACTGTGGATGTTTGTTTGCCGGTTTCTTTTTTGTATTTGGGGTGTGGTTCTTGTCTTTTAACTGCACTGTTCAGGAGTAGCTACATTTGTTAAAAGGCTTTCTATTACTCTTTCTATTCTAACAAAATAATACAGCGTAAGCTCTCGTCCCATAAATAAACCAACAGTGTTTTAGGTGCTACCAAAGTTACTTCACATAGCTAGTCAGCATATTTACAGTGCTATCAGATTCACAGTCTTGGTGTCCGTTTGAATCTGGTTACGTCACTACAAAAAAAGGCAGGTCACTAAAAAACACAATATAAGGATTTGGAGCAAGTTCATGGATGTCCAACTGGGTTTTTTCAACAATGTGTGTAATTCAGTCACTCTTCTAGGCTGCAACTCCACAGCAAGCAGAATTAAACAGATACAAGGTTTCTAGTTGGTTGGTGTGTTTCTACCTTGAGAGCCAGGGACACGATGCCCCAGGCGGTCCTCCTCCCCGCAGTTAGCTTGCTCTCTCAACACACCAACCTGGAACCCTGGGGGATAAACAAAACACAAATTGACATTAAGCACAGCTTTCCAAAACTTCAGGTCTTTCTTCTAAATTGACTGATACACTAGGGAGAGAGACTTTAACAAAACAGTAACATATCCTCCCAAGGGAAAAACAATATTGGTTAATGTGTATTTAGCTGCAGCAGAAGAACTTCCTAGTTAATGTAAAAGCACATGCCAAGGTGTTCACTTGTATATACTTTTTTGGAGAGCATATCATGTAAGTGTCTTTGTGTTATCTAGAAAAGCACTATATTAATTGTGTGTATTATAAAGTACTGGATAGGACTAAATAACAAACAAAAAAAATCACTGCATTTTGAATTATTCAAAAAGTTGATGTAAAAAGTAAAAGGTTCTATATATGGCATTCAGAACATTAATATAGCAGCAAACAACTATTTACTATCTTATGATATAGAGTAGAAATGGCATCCTGAACAGAGAAGGATGTCACACTCCCCGTGTGTGTTGTAATCCCATCTTCTCTGTTCCTTGTTTTGGTAGCCGGGCCGGCCGCGCGTGCATGTGAGTGCATGCAAGTCTGTGTCCCACTGGCTAGCTAATCGCTGCCACTCTTCACTGCGCTCATACAGCGGTTACAGCTGATGACGCCGTCCCAACCCACTGTGCTTTGTCGTGGAAAATGTTACTGCCACACTCTGGTTCTATCTCAGGTTAACACTGTTAGCTCTGTCAGCACTGTTGACGTTGTTTGTTTGCACTGTTCGCTGCCGGCTCGCCATGTTGAGAGCAGGGTGGAGGCAATCCTGTCCCAAAGTCTGAATCATAGATGTGCTATGAATTTCAGCCCCTTTAAAAATGGAAATGGGTGAACTGTCTGAAGTTAGGTTGAAGTAAAAAAGTCTGTAATAAACTGTATCATGAAATACCCCACAGGGGAGTTCAAACACCGAGATCATGTCCAGACGATTCAGATTTTAGGAAAGATTATCATGGACTACATCACATTGGAGAGTAAGTGAAAGTAGCAAAGTAGCCTGCTGGAGCTTGTTCATTTCAAATTCAGATTTACATCAGATACTACATCTGTTTCCATCAGCTCCTGCAGCCTTCTGTTGATGCCAACCCTATCCCGCTCAGACCATGTTCCTTTTATGTTTCATTCCCATAAATTATTTCCCCACACGGACTCAAGAACCTGGGTACTATAGGTGGCAACACAATAAGCAATGCATTGAGCAAATAATTACAACCTCATTCTGAAATTGCTGCAGTATATGGAAAAACTGTCAACTGATTCCTCCTGACCCCCATCCACTCACAATGCCATAATATAATACATATGGAGGATGACAGGAGGAGCTACTGTTTTAACTGGAATACAGAGAACCCTCACAGGGCCTCTAAGAATTAGCATGACTTCAGTGATATTTATAGATTCCTCCAGCCCTGCCTAAAGCCACATTGTTGTCTCTCATTTGATTAGTCTGCTATTGTATTAATAAGCAATGCTGGCTGGGAAGAAAAAAAAAAAACATGACGCAGCTGTTGATCTTTTTCAAACAAGATTAAACATGACAGTCCTCAGAGTTCCTGGAAAGAAATTGTAAGATGTCAGATAAAAAATCTCAAACCACAACAGAGGTAGAAACACGAACAGCTATTCGAGTCCAAACGCAGATCTGGTTCTATGATTAAGCACAGCTTTTATACAGGCCATTAACAAATGCATTAGGATATGATTACCTCTGTACACAATTATTCATTTATACGATTGTGCTGTGAGCTGTCTGACTCCAATTCATCAACTGCTTTCAATCTACCACCAGTAACACTTTCATTATGATTAGCAAACGGAACCTTTTCCAATGTTTGAACAGCTGTGGAATAAGAGATACAACATGCTCCTCGTTGTTTGAACTCCTGATCATTTTCCGAATCAATAAATAATTTGGTCTATAAAAAAAAAGGTTAAACATTCAGTTAGCACATTACAGAATCTCAAGTCACAGATTTTCGATTCAAAATGTCACATTATGTCTTTAGTGATAGTTTAATTTAGTCTTAAACAGCTCATTGTCCTGCATTACCGTATGTCAATAGTAGCATATGCTGTCAGTCAAGCTTCAATCTCATGCTTTATCTGAGTATTATATTATCTGTACAAAGTTCATATCATTTATGAGTGAGCCTGAGCCTTTTGTGGCAGCTCTTACACTATTGTACAATAACCCAAACATGAGCAAGGCTTAAGTATATAAATAAATAGCTTCAGGATAGCTAAGACGAGACATATTATCCTTTCCCTTTCTACCCTGTTCTTCAACACACAGACCGAAAGGAAAAAGTGAACAATGAGCCATGACCTAATGACAGAAGTCTATAATTCATGGAAGCATTTTAAGGAAAAAACTTTTTGTTGCCATCGTGCTCTGCACTCAATGTGCTTTCTTTATCACTTCCCCTCATACTCATTGGGTATTATAGCAGAGCTTTGTTCCGTTATGGCCCAATCAAGCTGTTTATCATTGTGACCACTGGCTTTACTAAACATCTATGACTATGTGCCCTTCCTCTGCTGTCTGAACAACCAGTTTTAATCACTGATAACATCATTAATTTAACAATTTCCTCTTAACAACTCACCAAAGGATAACACATGCGTATAAATAGCATTTTATTTTAAATTCATGCATACAGAGCGGATGTAGCATGAAAACAAGTGCACACCACTTTCTGTTTAATAATCAGATCGGTGAAAAAGATAACAGAATCAAAGCGTTACTTGCTTCTCGAACTTCAAACTCAGTTCAAGCTAAACGAAATATGAATCACCTTGTCCAACTCACCTATAGATGCAACATACATCCACACCTCTTACAAAATAAATCCAGAGCACCAGCCTCAAAATGAGTCGTGGATACAGGTTGTGTAGGTTTTGAGATGACATGCACACACATTAGATCACAACCAAGTGAGAATTGCTGATAGTACAGGCTTCTATGAGTGATGCAGAGGGAAAGGGGAGTTGGATGAGATCAGAGAGATGAGGGAGGGAGATCTACAAGGACTCTGTATGTTAGCTCTACTCGTGAAAAGAAATGGAGGGAAAGAGCTGGGAGAAAAACAATAATCCGACAGATCAAAAGTTTTAAGTCAGACCACATGCTCTAGGATTACCAGTGGCATTGCTTGACAGTCTATGAAAAACTGCTGATACCACTGTGCAAGAGATTAAAACACGCTTTTACTTGATTGAGTGGTTTATTGGGACATAATGACGGGTGAAGATGAAAGAGCAGCTGAAGTTCAGTACAAATCATACATATGAGAAATAATTAATACGTATTATTCAAACAGTATTCTCACTGCCTTAATCAAACACGCCCTTGAGACAGTTTATGTTCACGTCTAGCCCCACACAAACAGTCAGACGGAGAACATCTTCCGGCTGCCACTGCCTGGCAAATGGTGGGGCACTGTGAAGTCATGCTGCATGCTAATGCTTGTTGTGTAGTTATGCATCCGAGGTTCATCTCTCCACAGAGCATAAGTGTCAGTATTTCAACAGTTGCTTTTTCTACACAGCATCTCATACAGTAAAATTAACCACTGTGTGACTCAGGATGCAGTAAGTGTGTGGCTGAGTCACTGTCGTAATGCCAGATAGATTAGTGGGGTCAACGGCAACTATGGTGTTGTCATCTCTTTTTAGACCGTTTTACCAGGTGTAAAAAGTGTTGCTTTAATCATCATGAATATAATTTTATAAAGATATCTACCCAGAGCTCTGTCCTGCCTGAGCTTTTTGTCACAAATTGTTGCTGATAAGTGCTAGCTAGATCCAACAGTGTGGGAAACACCACAACAACTACAAATGATGGTCCTCTATACATGATGTCAGCCAACAGCACCTGACAACCGACAGCCAGAGTCAGCAGAGATGCAGTCAAGGCGTGCTTGTCCGAGGACTGCAAACAGATTTGTAGGGGATTAAAAGCTCAATTTTTTAAGGGCCAGGCTATGAAAAGACTTATAAGCCCCCAGTGAAGTCCTCAAATCAATTCTAAAATAAAGACCTATCCGGAGTTGTTGGACTGTCCTGATTTACACTATGATCAAAATCAGCAAGGCAATTTCTATCAGTGATGAACTCCATGTGATGCTCGGTTTATTCATCTAATTGCACAACTTTATTCTCAATTTGCGTTACGGTGTTAAATTTCACAGTTGCTATTTTCATTTGAAGCGTTTCATCTCACTTGCACTGATCGAGGCCGCTGGTTTGTCCTGGTCTTGTTGGGAGGAAAACCGCTAGACCGGCACTAGAAAGGATTTGTTTCTCCATCACGCTGCTGTGGGGCTCCCAGAACAAACAGTGCGAGGCTGCCGACAGGACTTTTACCATGTCAGGATATTTCTCATCTCCACTCTGAATCAACACTGTCAGTTCTTCCATCACAGGCTGCTTTCTTAAAGCTCACCTGTGAAAAGTCTTGAGGCATCGACTCAAAGGCCAGTGGAATATTGGCGCCTCACTTCTTAAACTGAGACTAAAACGCTCTCAAAACTTCAATTTTGGATCTCAAGATCTCAAGTTGTCTCACAGAGTGAAAGAAAGTTCAAAGGTGAAAAAGGCAAGTTCAATTCCCTGATTCTAAGAAATCCAGATGTGTAAATTAAGTTTGCCCCTTGATGACACTGAATGATGCCGATGACACGGTAACAAGAAACGGATCCAGTGGCTAAACCAAAACAACATTTCTAAACTAGTCCTAAAACAAAACCAAAGCATCATTACAGACATTATGTCTTTGTTCCCTAGTCCAGTTTGGCTAATCTCTTATTAGTAGACTAATCCTGAGAGAAGACGGAGCCACTCAAACTAAACAGTAGATCTGCAAGGGTTAGTCGAATAATTGAAAGATAAAGTTGAAATTCAGTGGATGGTCTGCTTATACACAAATTGCTAAATGTGAGGACTTGTTGACTCACCAGTTGGGCATATCTCTGACTACACACCTTGATTTTATCACAAATGTTGCAAAATCATGTTTTAAACTAGAATTACAACTTGCAATTGTAAGGTCTTCGCCAACCAGTTAAATTGCAGTTTTCATCCATGTCGGTCCCAGATGACATGACCTCATCATTTTATCCTATTAGACTCTTGTGTAAAATGATCTTAATTATCCTATGACTTCTTGAGTTATGGCCAAGAATGTGTTTGAAACATGTTTGACCTTTGTCCACCAAATTCTAATCAGTTCAGTTGTAGCCAGCGCAGAGGCAAAGAGTAAAATGGCTCTGAACTGACCCCCTAAAAATGATGAATAGACCCAAGAATTAAAACTAGATAGAGATATTGAATTCATCACAGATATATTGTATGTGGTTCCAGCTGATCCAAATGTTTTGTAACACGAGGGTTAAATGAATCTAGAAATATCTTCATATCACCTCTGGTTCATATGTTGTGGGGTCAAAGGCTGCACAGATGTATTTGTGTGAAGGTTTTCTTTATATGGACTGCAGGAACAACAATAAAACCCTGTATGTGTGGATATCATTCCTCTCAACTCAAAGGTCACGCTCTCATTAAAGCCACATAAACTAATTATTTCCAAAGCATTACTGTGGCAGAATTTAACTGTCCATGTTAATGTATAAACAGAAGAGTGAATAGAAAACTAATACATCAAAAGGATGTGGCCTAAGCTGCACTGTACCATTGGTATGTGCTACACAAATAAACTTGATCAGGACATTTTTTTAATTGATCGGTGTTGGCGATATAAAGCCAAATCCCTTTCTGATCCTTTGTTTACTGAAACCAGCAAGGTATGCCAGGAATGCCGGCACAAATAAATAAATTCGTCTCAATTACTGATATCTACACTGACAGCGTGCAGCCATAGCCACTTCAAGACTCTTGCAATCGAAGTGAAAATGTATCCCCACAAATGGATCTAAATGAATAATAAACATAATATAAGTATTCACAAAAGCATTAACTCCCTTTGTCCCTTTGCTATGACCAACTTAAAATCAGCCCAACTGTTTGATGGAAGTTACATAAAGTTAAATGGATATCATAGGCGTATAACTAAGGTGTGACACATGATTTTAGATTCTTCTGAAAGGCCTGATAAGTCAATTATCTGGTCAAATCTACATCATCTATTCTAGACAAAGCAATATTTCAAACAAATCTGTGACACGGTTATTGTAAAGAAACAGTTAACCTAAGAATACATAAAAGGCACTGAATGTGCATTAAAGTAAGGTCAATGATAACAAAATAGAAAGGAAAAAAGGAATATGGCAGCTATAAGACCCTCAGAAATGCAGTGTTGGTGCAATACACTAGTGAGAGAGTCCACCAAGAGGCCTCAAGCACCTCTGAAGGAGCTACTGTGAAGGATCAGAAACATTGTGCATACACTGGTGCTTCACCAGTGGCAGCTTTATAGATTGTCAAAGCCACAGTTGAAAATAACTCACATGATAGTTCTGCTACCGTTAAAATGCTTGTGGGATATTCAAAAATGAAATGTTGTGGGAAAGTCACAGTCCAGACCTCATTTAATTTGATAATTTGTGGCAGGACTTGAAAATTACTGTTCACTCATGGTTCCCATGCAATTTGACATTAAAAGTGTTGCAGAAATGCAAAACTAAGGCCTGTACACAATACAAATGTGTTTTCCCTCAAAGTAATATTTTCTATCCTCAATTAACTCACTGGTAATGCGTTTCCTCAAATTACAGGCATTAGGTTTAAGTAGCAGCTGGAACAGAAGCTGACAAGACCAGTCAGTCATGGGGAAGCCAGTCCAGTTACTCCCTGACAAGCCAGAACAACTTTCTCACACAGTTTTGATGCTACATTGGGCATTGTTTCACCGTTTCTCGTTTAGTCTTTGCTGGCTAGCTTTGACTTTTGCATGCATTCAGGCAGCTAGTCTATATAATGCAGCACCTAATAAACAGTGACAGCTATCAAGTCATGGCACAAAGAAGGTCTGCACACAGTTAGGCTCCAAATAAATAGTTAATTTCTCTTTTAAAAAGGCAATGTTTCGATCTACAAGATCTTCCCCAGGAAAGTATGAAAGAGAAAAACAGGAATGTGGATGTAGTAACCACGGGAGGAAAAAACAAAACAGCAGGCAAGTTATGGAGAATCTAATAGTTTGACTGTGTAAATACACTTTGGGTTTTAGCTGTTGAAGACAATAATGCTTTATCTTTAATGTACCCGTAAAAGTATGTCCGGGGTACAGATTGTATTTTGTTAATTCATGCTCATGAGGTAAATGAACTGTTAGAATAGCTTATCGGTACTACTTTTTTTGTCACACATGTACAAAGCACAGCACACACAGTGACATGTAGACTCTGCATTTAACCTACCCTAGTATTAGGAGCTTATAACGTCAACTGTGACTTCATATGGTAAAACAATCAAACAAGGATATTTACTGAAGTTCTGACAGCTGTTTCGATAAGTGAATAAGAGGGCTAGCCTGACGTGTGTAAAGTACATTATTGACTGTACTTACTGTCTTGTTCGTTTCTATTGTAACTGCTTCCACAAATAGCCTGTCATTAAAGACTCAAAAACGGACTCCACACAGCTGCTTCCCTACAACAATAACTCACCACACATCTTCCCCATTCAATATTCCTTATGTTGACATGTACCCATACCTATCTTCCTATCTGTGTCTCTTTTGTTGTAAATAACACACTACTTTAAATGAAAAGAAACTCCATTAAATGGTAGGAACCACCCCCAACTGAAGAAAACTCACTCTTGAGCCAATTAAGGACCTAAGAAACACTGTCATAGGACTACGTTGTAACAGCATATGTGTGTTATCTATCACTAGCTAATGTTAACAAGATCACTGATAACATTCACCTTGGATAAATTCCTAAATGCTGACAACGAATCATGGCTACAAGCGCCAGGCAGCCAGAGAAGTGCTTCATCGGTGAGACGAAGAGACATCGTTGGCTAGCTGGCTAACGTTAGCCGATCTCCATTGTTAGCCCGTTACTTTGTGACTATCTTCAATAACGTTCATTTAATTAGTGATCATGCTTTCAGTTTCAGAAACAGTTGGAAAGAAGCAGCGTTTCAAGAACAAGTCTGGCCAGTTTTCCACGACACGCATCAGCTAGCTATCGTTAGCTGTATCCCACAGCTAGGTAGCAACTGACACATGGGTGATGATGACAGCGATGAAGGCAAACATATTTCTGAGTAACACACTCACCCAGAACCACCTGGACACTCTGAAGATCACCTTCGAGTCATAGTAAGACGAGAGTAGCTGTTATCTGAAGGAAAACGTCGTTGAAGAGAAAAATGGACTAGGTTTATGAGAAAAATGTTGTCGCAACAGACAAGCAGAGTGGAGGGTTGCTGTGTTGACAGCTCAGTGGGACAGACTGAGTACTACAGCAGCGGTGAACTGGCCTGAACTGGCTCTCTGACGGCAGGAAGTGACTTCACGGGGGGAGACTTAGCAAGGTGAAGAGCGCACCCATCACCATAAAGTAAATGTTATTACAGCAATAAAAGAGAAGCGTAATGCTTTCCCTTGAGAACAAATTAATTCTCGATATACCCATGGATATGAAAGGGAGATACCTCAAAAACCCAAGAGAAGCTCTCATTTACTTGAGAGCTCGATGTCATTGAAGCAAACGTTTCATCCAGCACTGAGAAACATATGAATGGCATGATCTTTTGAGTCATTTACCATGAGACTGAATGCATTTCAGATGCATCACCTTATCCGTGAAGCATGCCATATCAGATCAGACAGGCTAGCTCGGTTTCTACTTTCAAATCTCTCTTGAAAAAGCACTTTTTTTCAAAATGACTTTTTCTTAATTGGTTATTCTTCTGTTTGTACCCTACTTGTTCTAAATGTGTTTCAGTAATTCATACCTTCTTGTCATCATTAACTCTATTTATTAATTTCCCTTGTTTTTATATCTGTGTGAAGTACTTTGTATTTGAAAAGTGCTATATAAATAGAGTTATTATTATTATTATTATTATTATTATTATTAGTTTCAAATGATCCTGGAAAAACACCACAATGTCAAGCAGATCAGAATGGGCTTTACGTCTGAACAACTGCGATCCTGAGATGAATGCAGTCGACAAACTAACAACAAGACCATCTATATACTCATGTATCACATTTTGGAATGAGCACAGAAATGGCACATGATGGTAAGGTAATAATGAAGTAATGATCCAGCTGTGTATGATGCAGGGACAACAATATTACATTATAATGATGTTCCAATTGTAATTGGTTTATCGCAATCTGTATTAACTCTGTAATTCATTAAGAAAGGCTGGACTATCAAATGAGCAAAGCAGGCAACACCTCAGGGACACAAACACCCACAGGTTCGCTGCATGTCAATTAGGTAATTATAATATTAATTAATTGTAATAATTGGGGCTTCATGACTGTCCTGGCTCCACAATGGTGGAACAAGCTTCCCATTGACATCTGAAACTCGACACATCTCAGTTCAGACTGCACCTTGGCCCTTAAAGAAATCTCTTTCTTTATCTCGTGTCTCTAAATGTTGCGCTTGACGCTGAAGTTCACTTGTATGATTCTTACAATTGTTAGGTTGTGTCGACATAGTTGAATGAAGTCATTGTTAGACGCTTTGGGAAAATGTACAAAAATAGGAACATATTTGTTCATCAAATGGCCTCTCCCGTGATTTGGTATTCCAGTCCCATAAAGACGAGAGACGTGCAAGACACAGAGTAAACAAAGAGAGCTCAAAACCAAAGCAGCAGCGTTTAAGATATCCTACATCCTAGACTAGATGGTGCATTTCCCATAATGCATTCAAAAGTGTCTGGTGCCTACAGGTTTTAAACTCCATGTTTTCCCGGACTATTTCTATCTCTGATAAGAAATCTTTACAAAGTTCTCAAACAACTCACTAGTATATAATCCTTTATTTAGAGTTATTCAGTAACAACTAGGTATTCATTAATCAGCTTTCAGTTTATGATTTATTGCTCGCTCACTCACTGCAACTATTCAGTATTTTGTGTTACTCCTGAACAATCTCCTCTCTCACTGCTCTCCCCCCTGCAAGGTGGACAAAATGTCCTGCAGGCTCAAATCATCTGGTGTCTTCTATGTCCTCTGCAGTGGAGCGATCACTGACGCACGGGCCAAGAAAAACAGAAAAGACCGCTCCCCACTGCTGCTTCAGATGTGCTAATCCGTGCTCTTCATCACTTCTGCAAACAGAATTCCAACTTTTTATGTGGGACAAGCAGTTTGTTTTCCTTTGTCCCAGTCTCAGAATGGACAGAGATGAGGCCCAGAGATGGAGCAATGCTAGCTCAGCAATCATTATGACATAATTTATTTATTTTGTTTATTGGATCTGTATAATAAAACAGATAAAAACAGCAACTTATGTTTAGGTCTATTTCCAAGATGGTTAACATTTGAAGTTCTCAGGTGTACAACCAAGCTATTACAAAAATAATGCCCCCAGTAAAGTTTAGCATTAATATTTTGCAATATGAACTCCAGTTAAACATCCACTATGTGTGTAATGATTGATGTTATTCTGTATCTCAGATTTCAGGCCTCTTCACTACATGGAATACATTCTTATCCACCAGCAACATTACATCGCCTAAGCAGCAGGAAGCACTGCATGGCGTTTCATTGTGGGTTAATTAATCACATCCTAGATGTATTAAAGATTAAATAAGTAATACATTAAATGATTTAAGATTTAAATAATAGGGATTTCATGGCATGACGAATGTATATAAATGTGCCAAACAAAAACCTCCTGCTCAAAAATCACATAACATAAAACATAAAATATAAATAAAATCATATAATCTGATGGCGATATTCAATAAACAATATTATTGAATTGTCTCCCAGCCCGGCCCATAATGTCATGTTTACACGCCAAACAAGGTGTTAAGTTACATTAATTTCTACTACTGATATCAGCAATTGCTCTGTTACACTTCATTAGTTGTTTCCCAGTCATTTGTCTCAGACGGGCATATCACTTGAGGAAATGTAAGAGGGAGGAGTGAAATGTGCTCCATAACTTTACTCTAATCTGTGTATTGTTCTGTTATCAGGTTTAAGGATGTTCCTTCAGTTAAAAATGCCCTGGTGTGTTGCTCCAGCATCATCGTCTAAAGCCCAGGAGCAGGCAGATGGACAGAGCTCCGAGAGATGATTGAGAGGACGGCGGAACCCTGGCCGTCTAGTCTGGGGCTTATCTGCTCCACCGGGCCTTTTCCCAGTCCAGCCCTGATAACCCGGGTCAACTAGCAAAATACAGGATATGACCCAATAACCCTGCAAGGCAGCAGGGTCGCAATATTGTTTTATTAGGGGAGAACTTTTCTCTGTTCTCAGAGGGCTTGATGAATGTAGTCAGGACAGAGTTTTGACATAGTTAAACCATAAGCCAAAGTTAATAAGACAAAGCTGCACAATGCAACTAGAATGCAAAACAACAACCGAAAGACCTGCAATTTCCACCGTCATTTTAGCAGCACTGGCCTGTTGAGGTGGTGAGAAATATAGTTAATTACACACACATTCGCTAAAATGTAAGACAAAACAGATGACAGGTCAGTGTTTACACTCTTTATTTTCCCTTAAATTAATGCACCAGATGTGTTTCACATTAGAAAATTGACAATTACATGCGTTTGTCAATTTGCCTAAAGTTGCACCTCTTCCTCTTCTCTACCAGACAAAGTTTTCTGCTGGATGCCAAACATGGCACAGGCGCAGATGTCAAAGGGTTTGGGGTTTGTTGGCCACTCTTGAGGTGGAAATTCATCCCCCTCCTGTTTATTTGCAGTTGGTTCACTCCACTGGGCATTTGCCGCTTCAAAATCCCACTGGAAAATATGGACAGGTCAAGATATTATTATGCAGAATTACAGATAAATTATGATGAGTCCTATTTTACAAAGCTTAGATAGGAGTCATGATACCTTAATAACTTATTAAGCATCCCTGTAGCTATTCACTTATTCCATTATGCGTCTTGGGAAACATAAAAAACAAATTGTGCTATAAAGAAGACATTAAAAGGGATAGTTCCTTTTTTTAAATGGGGGGGGGGTGTATGAGGTACTTAGACCTGTCCAGTCAGTGTATAACCTACAGTAAAACATATTTTAGCCACTTAAAAGAAAGGCCCATCAAAACAAAAATCTGAATAAGTGTAAACAATATTTTCACTGCTTTACCAGCCTTTTACGGCAGGTATCTGAAGCAGTCATCTATGCTCTTGCCAAACCTATTTACAAAAACTACTCAAATTTGTGTTTTTAAATCAATGAAGTCTGGTGGCTTTGAAGAGAGCATAGACAACTGCTTCAGATCCTCTTCAAAAAAAAAAAGAAGGGCTGCCTGACAGCAAGGTAAAAGCAATGAAAATATTCTAAATATAGGGTATTGATTTCTTTAGGTGAGCCTTTTATTTAGGGTGGCTAAAATACATTTAGCTGATGCCACTGTTCACAGCTTAGCTTCCTTGCTGGTACTCCGGTCTGTTTCTTCTCACTGGGGGCACGCCGACTGCCATCTACTGTAGGTAATACACTGAAAAGGGATAGGTGCCTCATATAACCCCATCTTTAAAACATCCAAACTATTCCTTTAAGGCCTGGATATGTTTTAGGCTGTTTTGCTCATTTGACAAATCATGTCTCATGATGGTTGCAGTTTGCTGACACCCTCTCAACTTTATCCAGGCTGCAAATACCCTTCATCTAGCACTTCTTTGTCTTGCCTAATCATTTCTGGAGCACAAGAATATTTGCGATGACTTTATGACATTTAACACCGGTTATTTGTAACGTTAGAAATCCTGAAATTAAATACTTTTTTATGACTCATGTTGTGTAAGAGTATCAGCTAAATGTCATGAATGCAAAAGGCTTAGACTTGCTCACACACAGAGGTAATTCCTGGCCAGCAGGCATCACACAAGAGACTATAAACATCTCCCAAAATAGCAGAGAGGGTAACACTGGCCCCCTATAGACATGCAACCATTTTGTACTACTTCCTAGGCAGACAGGCCCAACCCAGTGCTGGTCTTTAATCAAAGATTCTTTACAGGAGAACAATTGGGCCGAAAGGCAAATCTCAAACAATTCCAACCCTCGCTGTACCCCTCAGTCGTCGTCCCCCTCCCTCACCGCCACCTCAGCGGCGCTCAGCAGAAATGTGCAAGAAACACACAACACAATAGACAATTCAAACTGCTGGCTGCAGTGAACTCTGACTGCTCAGTGTGTCCAAACAGCGCACTCCAAAATGTTGTGTGGTTTTATCATGATCAGCAATTATGGGGATTTCATGAGACGCAGACAACATTTTAATTTAAGTTATATGTAAATACATCTAAAATCGTTCCCCAACACTGCGATTTCTTCCCCTCCGTCCTCCGCTTGCTTCGAAATATTTTACAGTTGAGTGACCTCTGCACTTAGTGTAGTGGAAAAGTTTTACAACCAAACAAAAAGCGACACTTTTCAATGAACAGTCTTGAACTCATCTGGAGTTCTGTGTATAGGAGATTAAACATTAGATACTGTGGAAATGATCTTTCCATTAAATCACCAAGTAAACAGCTTCTGTTAATTATAACTAGCAAGTGGAAAACAGTTCCAGAGAGGCAAGGGGTCAATCTATGAATTTACCTGCGGTCGTCATTGTTTAGAAAGACTTCAGACTAGGGATTCTTTCAGTATTGATCAGAAAAAGTTAGCAGTTATTATCAAGAGTTTACAGATATGTAATATGTAATCTGAGCTGCATCCAAAACACTCAATATTTGGAAGCTCCTTAGTGCTCGGGGCAAACAAACCATTAGCTCAAGTTAAAAGGGGAGAAGTTTTATGATTTACCTCATACAACATGTACACAGAGTACATTTTGTACACTTTGTTAAAAAGGTATTTTACTTACGTATACTAAGGGCATTTGTGTCATTTGCTTTTTCCTGTTTGGTGAACGTATCAAGATGCAATTGTTTGTGCTCACACCATATGCCTTTGTTTCTGATTAAATTACATCCTCCATAGTTTGGCTTTCCACAGCAGGCTCCCTTACTGTTTAAGGGAGTTTCTCTTGTGGCTGCGAGCGCTTGTAATTTCACTCTCCCTGCAAGCTCAAACTATGCCTTTTAAAAAAGGAGTGGAGTTTATATAAATGTGAGCTGTCCTCTAAAAACAAGACTGTTTTTTTTGCTGTGTAGACAATATTTAATTCTGGGCACATTTGTACACTGCAGATGAAGCCACATTTCACTTTACTTCAAAAATCACCAGTTAGAAGAGAAACCCTGCTTCTCACAAATATTCTTCCCATACACTTTTACCCACAAACCCACGCACACACGGGTCTCTCTATAGAGTTTGACTCATCAATCCTAAAAGAGTATGCTGACCGTTGTCTTCTTAAAAGAACCTCTAATGACTGTCTGACTTACTTCCCTCAGAGTCACATGTGAAAAGTATACAGCAGCACAAAATCCTGGCCTGTCGGACCTGACGGTTACTTCTCCTTACAACTTGGATTTTCATTTGCTCATTATTAAGTCCTATAATGAATAAGTGAGGGAATAAATCTAATCTCATCTCACAGGGATAGTCCTTACATACAGGAGGTATATAGATACTGGAGGTAGAAGTAGATTGTGCACTTTATACCCTTTAAGTACGTCAATTGCAATGTCTTGACTTTAGCCTCTTCATGAACTTCTGTGCTGTGCAGGAAACACCTGTTTGATAAGCCCATACAAAAAGGAAATATATTGAACAGATTCATGTTATCACGCAGTTCACACAAGGACAGCAGTCAAACACCCAGTTATATTCATTCATACTTTCACAGTAGACATGCTACACACATGTCAAGATGATGTCGCCACCTACTGGCACACTATGAGAAGTACACTTCATAGCTTTAGTAATTGACAGGCTTGAGTCTGAGATTAAAAATGTATTTAGTATCCACAACTACAAAAAGTCAACACTATTCCCGAGTAATGATTGCAGAATAAATATTTTTTACACAATTTCAAGACAGCAGGAAATACATTTGATGAGTTACTATTGCTAGACTGCTGATTGAAATAAAATGAGGTTATTACTGGCTAAACATAAAATCAGAAGGTTTAATATGGTTGTTGATTAAAGAAACAATGACAACCATTGTTTGTGCAGTTGTTGACTACAGTCTGAGTATTTTGCTTTGAATGTATTAATTAAATCATTTCTTTTGGATTGAACAGTTTACTTAAGTTTGTAGTAAACTGTCCTACTGCTCACCAACAGGGGTAAACAGGGCTCCAACCCACCTCTAGATCAGAGCTAACCGGTGAAGAGTCACACGATGCATCTGAGGAGCAGAAACTGTCGACTCCCATCACTCGCACAGTCCTGTTGAGAGGCCGGTCATCCACCTCCTCCTTGGACAACGTCACTTTCTTAAGGCATATCTGCAACAACAAAAAAACCACATGTTCCACAGCAAGAATGGTGCACAACATGTGCGGTCTGTTCCAGCAAAGCTTCTTCACTTACTTTTCCTGCAGGTTGAACACTGACATCCATGTAACGGCCCATCTCAGTCATCTTCTGGATATGTTTTGCCTTTGAAGAAAAGGTTTAATAGAATCATGCTCAAACCAGGACAGAAAAAAACAATAGCATTGATTTAACGAGTAAGTATGTGAAATATAAATATGAAATATAAAACAATCACTTAGTTAGTACTTTATTTACTCCAGAAATCTCATTGAGCCACAGCTTCCTGTACAATTCCTAGGGATTAGAAAAACAAATGGGACCTTAAACATGAAGTATGAAAACATACTTTTGTCCGTGCTGATGAATGAACTTGCTGTTTTCTTTGTCTCTTCATAACAGCATTATCCTCAGTGGGGATGTCCGGGTCACCTAAAAGGCTCTCCGTGTCTGGAGAGAAACTTACAAGCTGATTTCTGGTTCCTTTCTTCCACCAGTGGATAACAAGAATCTGTCGAGGTTGGATTAAAGGTCAACAGATCACACCTGGTTGGAAATCAGTACAATTCACATACATTCAAGAGCTCATTTAAATCCAAATTGCACTGCACGTTATTTCCCAGAGATTGCAACATTGTGTGCAGCATTGTAAGTTATTTTGGGTTTCTGTTTGTGCTGATCTTTCTGTTTATCAGTGTCAATCGCTGTTGCCGCTGAAAAAAAGTTACCAGAGAGTTCAGTACCTGGAAGCTGGTGAAAGCCCTGACAGAGCGAGTAAGATCACACTTTGCTATATAAGGATACAAGAAGGTTCAGGGTGACGCAACATATTGCTGACAGCAGCCACGGCATGACTTTTAAAAGAAACTCAAACCGAGTGCTGTACAGGAGTATGGCAGCAGCATAGAGGGCATCAGCCAGTGAGCATATCAGTCCAGAGACCATGTAGGCACATGTCAACACCTCTCCTCTGTACTAAAGGGAGAAAGTAAATGCATTATTTAAAAAGCGATTTAACACCGGGAGCAATTTTGTGAAAGCAGAAGGAAGTGGCTCTGACACCAAGACACTCATGTACAGTTTGTCACTTACTGCTCTGAAGAGTGCGGGGAACCTGGAGGTACAGGCAATGACAAAGGACAGCAGGCCAAGTATGTAACCCAGGAATTCAGTGTGGTCCTGTTGGAGGAACAGTTTTAACTTGTGATATTGTCAGATACAAAACGAGGCAATGATATTTAGACGTGTTGAAGTGTTTGCAATATGTAGATGCACAGTCAAATGCAATATAATGTTATTTCAGTACTTTCCACCAATCAATACAATTGTAAATGCATCTTTGGGTTTTCGACAAGACATCACCTTGGACTTTGAAAAACATGGATGAACATGTTTCCCTATTTAACAGACCAAACATTTAATCAAGTGAATAATCATTAGTTGCAGCCCCAAACTACACCGTGTTGTACAACTAAAAAAGGACTACAACTAGCCACAGTGATGGTGTGTTCTTACTTGGAAGGTGGCATGCAGCAGTCTCCTCCCGCTGAGAGGCCCATCTGCTGGGCGGTGGGCCACCATGTCCTTCACGAAACCACCTGCAACCACTATCAGTACACACACTGCAAGGAGGTGCTGCCTCCTCCGCCCCCTCATCACCCTCAGTCTCCTTTCTGAAAGAGAGCACACACAGAGAGACACAAGAGGACATGTTTGCAGTTGGACACAGTTGTAACACATCCTCTATTCATTTGTTTGGTTATCTGTAGAGCGTCTCTGATAAGTCTCCTTACTGTTTTGCCTGAAAGGTGTGGCCATGGGTGTTAATACTAAAAACACCTGTTCTACTTTACTCCTTTGTTTGACCAGTGTATAGTTGGCAGATTGTTTGGGAATGATAAGGTTTTTTATTATTGTTGCGATATGCCATTTCTCTTAACTTACCTGCCTTTGAGTTCCAGCACAGGAGCACAGGCAAGCAGCAAGAAATAAAACTGACTACATCCATAGCAGCAGCAAATGCCCCCAACACAATCTACACAGGAGGGAGAAGAAATAAGTTATTATTACTGCACGTTTTAAAAAAAAAACATGATTATTAACTATTTTACCTGAATGTGCAGCTGTCTGGACAGAATGGCTCCGATTGTGCTGCACATGTTACCGAGGAGGCTGTAGAGGAAAATGATGGTTTCTCCCGGATCCCCTCCCCGAAGTGTGCACCTCTGATACACGAGCCTTAAAGAGTTAACACGTGTTTAATGCTAATCCTTTTTCAACAAATAACTGGAACAAATGCAAGGACTACTTACAGAAAGCATGACAGCAGTAAAAGCAGCGCAGATAGAGAGCTGAGACCGATGGGGACGCACAGTTTGTCTGCGCAATGAGAGAAGCAGGTGGTGACTGTATCGAGGCAAGATTCAACCAAATTGAAGAGAAAAGTGTTTGGATTTCCTCCTGTCTGACCCTCTGGGGTCAATATACGTGGCCCCATATTAGTTGCACATATGTTCACTTCACATGTCGTGTTACTATACAAACACTAATCCATGCAGCACCTGCGCAGCCAGCCCTCCCGCCAGACGCTCAGGAGAATAATGGAAGCGACGGCTTAATTCAGGGAGGAGCTCACCTGGCTGTGGTACTTTAAGGAATACTGGATGGTGTGGGGGAAAAAACAAAAAAAAGTTTCACTTTTGAAGGTCAATTTGAAACTAATGCATCGATAAAATACAAACAAAGGTTGTGTTTTATCATTCAGTTGGAGATCAACATGTGCCATTACTCTCTTGTTGGCTTGAAGCTGTGCGTACTGGGAAAGCATGGAATTGTTTATATCTCTGATAATAAATTAACACGGTCAATTTCCTGCTAATCTGGGTGCTATATTCCCCCTTTAACAAAAAACAACATCCAGATAAAATCGTAATGTTTTAGGACTGCCAGAACTCTTATATTTCCCAACATTAAATGAACAATTCTACATTGTATTTCATGAGTTTTTGTGAATTTAGCTTAGGCTACTTCTAAACATGATGGGTTATCTTTTTTTATATTAGTCATTTCATAAAATGCTGATATTAAAATAGGGATAATGTACATTCTTATACTTTTTTAAGAGATGGACCCCTATATGAATGCATATGCCATCGTAGATCATTTGAATATTCCAAATATAATACTTTCCACCGTTGCACTGTGTAGCATCAACCACATAACCTCGTAGAAAATGAAGTAAATAAATGACGCAATATCATGAAAACACTCAATTTATTTTATAATCCATTTTAGTTACATTAATCACAAGTGTATATTGATAAATGCAGTATCAAACATACAGTCATTTATCTGTGTAATGTAGCCTTTGAGACGAGTCTTTTGAAACACCTTCTAAATGGAAAAAAAGTCCTGTTCAACATTTTATAAAATTCAACCCCTTCTGAACACTGTGGTGAGCAACTGGTGAGATCTGGTGATCCAGTTGATGGAATGCATTGCACCAACAGGACTTTGACAGATTATGCACCTAATTTGTTAACATGGAGAAAGCCTGACCCGTCCATACTCACAGGATTAAAGAGCCTGCATCTATCTACAGATACTGCTCAGCATTAATTCCTTTGGAATCACATCGTGTGAACTGTAGTAAAGGGTTTTTTTTCCATTCCTACTGAAATTATCTGTAATTAAAAGTGCTTTAATTTCAGATCCGTCAGGCCTCCAGATGCCTGTTAAGACGGCGTACTTTTTCCTTCTTGTTCTTATTGCCGTGTTTTTTCCAGGGTTTCCCCGCTACCATCTCTGATTCAGGTTTCCCTGGAGGGTCAGGTTTTCCTGGAGGGACAGGTTCGCTGCCTGACTTGTAGCCCATAACAGACTGAACCCCCTTGGAGAGCGCCCGCACATTCGCCTGAAAATAGAGATCCCATTAATACTCAAGCATTTCATTTTACAGATTTTTTATTTAATGACAACTAATAACTACTATTAAAAGGCATTTGTATTACTAATAAGAGGACTGTATATGAACTGTACCTGATGGAAGAAGTTCTTGTCAACCACATTTTCAATTCTCCTAATTTTGTTGTTGTTGTTTGGTGTTGTGGAGGAGAAGTCACTGCAGTCAAAGTCTTTTTTCAGGAACTTGCTGTGCTGCGGCTGGAAGTCTTCGGCATCAATATGTGGAGGAGGATGACAGTACAGAAGCTTTCCCTGCAAGGGGTCAACGTTGTTAGGGAGAAGATTATTCAGGATGCACATATTTAAATGTATCATTCATTAATAAAACAAACTACTTTAATATGCAGCTATATGGTCAAAGGCCCCGGGTGCTGTCTTTTTAAACATAAAGCGATTATTATAGGCGATACTGCAGGTGAATTAACAGACTTGTGGCTTCCAGTAGATTAAAAAAAAGGGACAGTTCACCCCAATCAAAAATGCTTATTTTTCCTCTTACCTGTAGAGGCATTTATCAAACTAGCTAGGTTTTGTGTGAGATGCCGAGTGTTGGAGATACAGGCCGTAGAGATGTCTGCTTTCTCTAGAATATAATGGAACAAGATGGAACTCCGCTTGTGGAGCTCAAAGCGGCAAAAAAAAAAATATATATACATTTGAAAAACTCGACAGCAATGTTACTTTGCAGAAATAATGACCTGGTAACTTTCACGTAGGAACTATTTTCTTTCTACCGAAACTACAAACGCCAACCATATCACCACACAGAAGAAAGCGTGCACCTACTCCTGGACCTTTTAAGTGTTGCAAAACCACATCATTGCCCGTATGAATGTTTTTGATGTGAAATATTCGCCTGCAAATGATTTGCATTTTCGTGTCGTTTTTTCTTCACGCTCCTGGTGTGTAAAGTACGTAAGAGGAAACTTCTGTACTTTTGATTTTGGGGTGAACTGTCCCTTTTAAAATAACTTGTTCTGTTTATTCTCTTAAATCACAGAGGAACCTTACATGTTCACTTAAAAAGAGACTGTCTACACATGTTGGTACTCAATGGACGGTTTTATGCCCTATTCAAGCGCACCTTTACATCAGCAGGGAAAAGCAACATTAAAACCAGAGGATGTCATTTTTCAGTTCTGACTCAGGTCTGGTACTTACGCTGACAAAATCCTTCAGGATGTAACGGGCTGATCTGGACTGATCAGGCTGGCCGTGCGCAGTCATGAAGCCTCTCATGTCTGAAACAGGGAAACTCAATGATAAACCTTATACTTACCTAAAAGTTTACACAAAACAATTTAACAGACCAGTTAAAAATTAAAAACATTCCAGAGTAACTAAGCTAACATGAAGTGGGCTAATATTACATAGGTCTATAAAATGCATTTTAATATTGGATATGAAAGATGAGGTGGATTGATCGCTCTCTCATCTCATCTTCATACAGAGCTGCCTTGGCCTATTGTTAACTTATTCTTTATAGAAACACAATAAATATCCGGTAGTCTCACATCCATAAGCCATCAGCATCTCCTCAGAGGAGGGGGCCCTGTCGGGGTCTTCGTCTTCTCGTGGTCGGATGATGTTGATGCCGTAGGTGCCTTCTGACACATGTCGAGGGATCACCTGACATATGTGACAAATCTGTCAAGGACTTAACCGACATCCAAGGAATACTTTAAGTTCGAGGGGCTGTGAGCTTCATGGTGTTCAAGTTTAAGATTCTAAGTATGGCATTTAAAACATCAACATATTGTTGTAAAATTCATTTCGATAAGTTGAATTAATTACAGTAAATAAATCAACAACTGATGCTGGGGCATAGCGACATGATGGGATGGTTAAGTTTGGTAATAACTCAATACAATCATTCATTGTCTTTTAATGGAATCATATCCTATATCCAGATATCGTCATACACAATTACTTCTTCTGAATTCAAATCAAACTTTACATTACTACTCTGTTCAATGCGATTAACAAACGGTGTATATATGGAAACGTTTATTTTATTCTTTAGAATTTCACTTGAAATCGTTGTATGTTCATGTTGCACTAAAGTTCTAAATATAATGAGAAAATACTCACTACTTTTTATTTGTCAAGTATATAATTCACACAGGATTATACAAAGGTAGGCTTTATCATGTTGTTATTTTATATAGACTATTGATTTACCAGAAAATAGAAGATTTTGGCTATACCTAAAATGGTGTTCGCTGTCAGAATATTAATACACCCCGTACTCCAGACAATTACCTATATCTTGTATTTTTATGAATTAGGACATTTCCCATAAACCCCTTTGGTTCCTGCGACGGAAGATTTCTGCTCTTCCAGCTCCCGCTAATGAAGGCCTTTAACTCAATTCCCTATGTCCCATCATGAAAAATTCTAATTTCGGTTTCTCACAATGCAGGTTATAAACTGTACCCATAGCACATTTAATAGTCATCAACACTCGTATAAAAAAAGAAGAAGCTGCAATTGGATTCTGCAGGCACTGTGCCACCAGCATACAAAAGGATATATGAGAGACTGCAGGGACGTGATCTCTCATCTGGTCAATGGACAGGATCCCAGAGCAGATCATCTCAGCTTTGGTAGAAACAAAGGAGGGCATGACCAGACCTGGGCAGTCACAGAGGCACAGGCCTGGCTCCACATACAGAGTCTGTGATACAAGAAAGGCAGTAAGAACAATCACACATCAGCTTTCTGTTAATGAATGACTTGAATTCATAGCGAGAGGTTTTAAGAGCAAGTCCTGTACCTGAAAGTGCTTCGTGTGTCCAGGAGTGGCTGAAACGGACACCTTCTTGTTCCTCAGGATGGTGTTGATGGTGGAACTCTTTCCCACATTAGGATACCCAACCTGTTGAGTTTATACAGTTTACTCATAGTGACTTGATCACAGACTGTGTTAAAGGAATACTTCACCCACAAAATGACCATTTGTATATCAATTGCTCGCCACTGGTTACCTGGAAGTAGTAAAGATTTTCCTGCATGCCTGAACGTTGAAAAGGTCTTGATGAATGGAGGTAAATGGCACCAACAGCAAAACTACATCGAAACACCCGTTTAACAACTCTCACACAACTCGTGCAGTGTAGTACTTCTATTTAAAACACGTCACGGATAAACAGACTCACGCTTGCGTGCTACTCGTCTTTGTGAGAGTCTATTAAAGAGTAAGGTTTTAGCAAATTGCTTGCGTGTTTGGGAAGTAGTGAGCAAAGCACTAGATAAATGAGACGTGGATTATACTGCATGACTTGTGTGAGAAATTGTAAACGTTTTAATATTTGCTTCAAGATTTTTCTCCTTTTTCTTATTTATTTAAAGTTCTTTGTCCAGAAAGAATGGAGGCTTGTAAGAAAATGTAGATTTTCTTCACAAAATAAATGTAACACGGGGTGAGTAATTGATGTACAAATGGTCATTTTGCAGGCGACTGTATCGTGTTAACTTTTTACCCACCAGTCCTACTGTCAGTTGTTCTTCTCTACACCTGGGCCCGTTGTGTACAGCCTTAAACACGGCGAGCAGCTCGTCCATATGCAGCAGACGGCTTGAGTTGTGGAAGGAGGATTTATTGGATGAACCAGCAGTTCCCTCCTCTTCTTCATAATCGTCTTCTGAGCAGGTGTGCCAGTCCTCCTCCTGTACAGTTACCTTTTCCTGCTGGTCTTCATCCTCCTCTGCCGTCTTCATCTCCTCCTCTCCAGCTGCCCCTTTTTGGGTCAAATCTTCATTGTCCGGCTGTCCTTCCTCGTCTGGGTCACTCTCTACACTCTCTACACACTTTGGATCCTCCACTTCCGTGGCCTGTGAGAAGAGACATTTTGCACTTAAATACTGAGTTTAGGGCTAAAACTAACTATTATTCTCATTATATATTAAATCGGCCAATTATTTTCTAGTTTAACTGTTTGGTCAGAAAATAGTAAAAAAATGTCCATTCCAGTTTCTCAAAGTCGCAGGTGATGTCTTTAAATGTTTTGTTTTGTCAGTCCAAAACCCAAAGACATTCAGCTTAATATAAAACGGAGAAAAACAAGAAATCTCCATGTTTGAGATGCTAAAACAGCATTTTTTGCCAATTTCACGTGATAGATTACTTCAACGATGAATCGATTAGCAAAATTGTTTGCAACTCTTTTTCTGTCGTTTGACAAATCAATTAGTCGACTAACTATTGCAGCTCCAGCTGGGTTTAAATCCAGCATGTGCAAATCTGAATATGCTAAAGAGCTCCACTCACACTCACAAGCATTCCTCCAAAACAAGCTGAAACTATAAAATCTGATCACATCAAGCCCCCCCATGATGAGGGGGAGTGTAAATCTGCACCCAAGAAATGTAGATCAATGTATTAACACACGCATTTAAATTCACAGAGAATGCTCAGGGTATAGCTTGGCAATCCTCCACCTCCTCACCTTCTCCTCTGCATCCAGTCTGTCGCTCTCAGCCAGGGCAGACCAGAAAACTGTCCTCATCCCTTGTTTCTGGAAGTATCTAGCCCAGACTCGCCTCTGCTGTCTGGTCAGCAGGTCGGCCTTATTCACCAACAGCATGTTCACCTTATGCTCGGACACCTCCTTTACGTACAACTCCTGGCAACAAAACAACAGAAAAGTGTCAACCGTACGGTTCACCTTTGTACAGTGTGCTGTTTTATGCTTTTATTTAATTGGATTATTTTACAACAACAACAAAAAACTCCACTAATTGCACTTACCAGGTCAGCACATCTGAACAGCAAAGGATTTCTGGCATCAACAATTTGAACGACGACATCACTACAGGAAGACACGAAAACAGTTTTGCCTTGAGTATTACCAAAGGAGAACACATTCCTCATTAAAGACATGCGTGAGCCGACAGCTGTATGCAGCGCTTGTTTTATACCTCCTCTCGATCACTCTCCACAGTTGTCTCCAGAACTCCAGGTTCCTCTCAAATGGGGTGAGAAATAACTTCTGCTCCTCTTCTAGCCTTTAGAGGAAACACTTGCAGTTAGTTTGGCGATACTAATAATGATACACCGATGTAACGACATATTACAAATGCTGTTCTTAATTTTGTACACAGTTCCTTAACAGTAAACATGCACTAACAACACTACGGCATACAAGAAAAAAATCTTTGTAAGAGCAAAGATGAGTAATATTTTGTAAACACACTGTGCAAGCGCTCGTCTCCACTCCAAAAAGCTGTCTTTCTCTGCTAGTTGAAGCGCTTCTCGGCTGGTGCCTTCATCCCAGTGGGGTCTTAAAATTGAGAGAGAAATATGACAAAAATTTATAAAATAAAAACATACAGTAAAGGAATTTTATTAAATGATCTAGATCTTTTTTTTTCTTACCGTCGAGGAATTCTGAGGAAATGCTTGTTGTCTTCATGCAGCTGCTTCAGCCTGGTTCTCTCCTCAGCTGTTATCAAGCCTGCTCTAGCTTCCGCTGGCACAAACTTGATGTTGAGTTTCTCTAAGAAAACGAAGCAAGAAACAGTCAGAGACAGCAGCGGAATCAAATGACAGAGAAGCCGTGGATAACACGGGAACATTTAAGATAAAATATATATTTAAGCACTCTCGAAGCTGCTGTCCAAAATCCAACTTCCTCCAGAACACAGGAACAATGTATCTATGATCCTCCAAGCAGTGAGGGCGAGTCACACTGTGACCTACCAGGCCATGTGCTCAATGATGAGACTATTACGACATTACGACTATAAGGGAGCAATAAGCCCATTTTAACCCAGTGTGAATTTGGTTTGAGACTCAACAATTAACTATTTAATCTGCATTCAGCCTAATATGATGTTTCCATACAAAACGGTGGAAGGGCATGGCCTAAATTGTAGCCATGAGTACTATGCAATGCTTGGTAAGTAAAGAAATGTGACAATCTTTGACCACAACATACACATACAACATACAACCGAAGAACTACACATGAGTTAAGTGAGGTATAACTGACCTGCAACAAACTCTGTTCCTGCCAATTCGGCGGTGGCTAGAAAATCATCCATGGAACTCTGTTCTGTCACTGACTGCAGGTTCAGCCGTCCCCAGTCATAGCCATCATTCAGCTCACTGGTATGAATCTGAAAATGCAAAGGGTCAAATAAGGCCACCATTAATAACAAACCATACAAAAACCTAGGATTACAGTAAGTACAACAGAAAAAAAGCATTCACAATACACAATAACTGTCATGAGGACATACTGTAACTCTGTTGTGTTGTGCCAAAACAGTTCTCATGATTACTTTGTTTGCAACTTGTCTTGCATGAAAACATACCGTGGGTAATAGTAGACGCACTATGAACCAGTTCCAACAATCTTGTTATTGTATGGAAAAATGTACTGTATTTTTATTTATTTAAAAAAGAGAACATACACAAGCTGTAAGACAAACAGGCAAAGCAAAACAGCAGCAAGAGCACAAGAATATGCATGGGACAACAGTAAGCTGCTGACAGACAATGGTTAAGAAATATTAGTGTATAATTTATCTACACGCCGAATTCACCACAGGAGCTCATTTATTACGAATAGGTATTAATTTAAGTACTTCACTTTGACGACATCAAAGCAGTGTTAAAAATCACATTTTCTTAAGGGAGTTTGGCGCAAGCAACAACCCCATGTGTCCAGTGGCAGTTCAAACAGCGCCGACAGTGAACTTCCGAATATAACATATACAGCGAGATAACTATCCTGTATGATATGATTAAACATGTTTATTATAAGCTAGTTATTGCCATGACATACCCAGGAGTCGCCCCTCTTGTTTCCTCGGCCTGCCTGGAGTCTCTCCTTTATCAGAGATCGGCCCAGTACGCCTGGTCCGTTTGACTTTTTCTTACCCATCGTAATTTCTGATGTTCTGTGGTATAATATATGACACGCAAAGCTGTAATATAATATATCGGATGGGGGCAAAAATGCTATCTATCACTAGCCACTGTGCCCCATGTGCAACAACGTTGTTGTCGTAAAAAGCGGAAGTGGGAGAAGCCAATCGAGCCTCATATCCGGACGGATCGAACTCACTTACTCGGATATATTGGTTAATATTCTTTATTTAACTAGTTATGAATTGCCATACCACATCTGAACAAATAACCCCTTAAAACTCGGAATAATATCTGCTTTAATGTCAGCATCTACAATGACGTGGCTATGGCACAGTCCATCTGTTTGTACAGCTCTCATAGGTGCCCTGAAGAAAATGGGACAGTACCGATATCGTTCCTAATCCCTAACCGAATTCAGTTTTACAATACATATATATAATATATAAATATAAATACACGCTTCGTTAAAAAAGCAAGAGTTAATATTGCGCAAGGCAACAAGTAAATCCTCTTCTAATATTACACAAACACACATACAATTAATTAGCATTTCTGATGTGAACCAAAAGATGGCAGCATAAAACAGCAGTATCAGAATGACTCTCTTTACATTACTCAATGTGTATTCATGTTGTGATATCCGTTTCATATATTTACTGTATTTGTTTCTACTTTGCCTACATTTTTATTTGTGTTTATTGTCTGTACCAAACACCTAGGCCAATTCCTTGTAAGTTAAAATGTAATTGGTGATCAACTTTATTCTGATTCTGATTTGTTGAATTCTTTTATTTGAAATGAGATACAAAGGTGCTGATGGTGATTGTGACAGAGATAACACACTTTAAATTCCATGTTAAATGTCACTAAATATATTAAAGGGAAAATTACTTATTTTAAGATAACTTGAAAAGCAAAACATTAAAATTACAGTAATTTAACTAAAATATATAGGGACTCAATAACTTTGCACTTAAGGGTGATTGTATTTAATCTTGCATTAGTTATGTTGAATAGTTATTAGTTAATTTGAAAATATGCTGCAGTTATTTAGAAGCAGCAGGCAAACGTGAAGGTTTTGTATCAATGAACACAGTCGATACATGTCTATTCTCATTTGGTTCAGCCCCCCCTACAGTCTCACTCAAATGGTTTCTCCCTGTATATAGTGATTGAAGCTCGTCCTACAGCAGTATACTGCTCTCTGAACGGCACAGAAATAGGACGGGAGACACCACAATGAGCATGAGCACTTTAGAGGAAGAACAGTTGAAGTACGATGTCTTAGCGTTCAGTTCTCATAGAGTAGCTCAAACACATCTAGGATTTCGTAGTTAATACAAAGTTTTTGCTTCTTTTTTCTCTCAGTAGAATTTGTTGCTGTTGATTGGAAACAGCAATAAAATGCTGCCTTGGAAGAAGAATAAGTTCGACCTGATCGAGGAAGACAAGCAGTCCAAGCAGAAGGGCTATGCGGTGAGCCTCAACTACTCTGCGCTCACCTCATTTGCCAAGTCCTGCCCCGAGAGCGCACTCAACAGGGTGGGCAGCATGTTCAAGTCAAAGAGGAAAAAGGTGAAGATCACCAGCGAGGATCCGACATACACGGTGCTCTACCTGGGGAATGCCACCACAATCCAGTCCAAAGGGGACGGCTGCACGGACGTGGCGGTGAGCAAGATCTGGGGGAAAAGCGAAATGGGCAAGAACGGCACCAAGATGAGGCTGACCATCAGCTCGCAGGGCATCCGGATGGTGCATGTGGACGACAAGGCTAGGAGGCCGGGACACTTGTACTTGCTGCATCGGATAACCTACTGCGTCGCGGACCCGAGGCTACCCAAGATTTTCGCCTGGGTTTACAGGCACGAAATGAAGCACAAGGCCGTGATGCTGCGCTGCCACGCAGTGCTGGTGTCCAAGCCGGAGAAGGCAAAGGCTATGGCGCTGCTGCTGTACCAGACCTCGGCCACGGCCCTGGCTGAGTTCAAAAGACTAAAGCGGAGGGACGATGCCAGACACCAGCAGCAGCAGCTCATAGGGGAACAAACCATCCCGTTGGTCCCCATCAGGAAGCTGCTGAACGGACAGTGCTACTACAAACCTCCGGTGGAGCGCAGCCGGAGCGCGCCCAAACTGGGCTCCATCACAGAGGACTTAGTCGGAGAGGAGGAGGAGGAGAAAGCGATGCACTTTGAGTGTGAGGACATTCTTGACACGGACGATGATTGTGTTGCTAACGGTAAACAGGAGTTGACTCAGATTATTAATGACTTGGGAGAGATGAGCATAGGAAACGACGTGCAGACACTGAAAGCTGACCTCAGAGTCACCAGACTTCTCTCTGGAGAGAGCACGGGGAGTGAGTCCTCCATAGAGAGCAACCAGGAGCCCCCTCTGCTCACTAATGGGTTTGAGGAGGTGAAAGTGCAGGAAATCGCCTGAATAATTTTGTAGGCATTCCTGAGCACGTCTCTTTTGTTGAGCTACGATGTCTCTCCACAAGAAACATTTCCTCTGTCCTTGTATTGGAGAGTGTTTGTCCTATCTTGTGCCTCCATGACTAATTGAGAGGATCCAGTAAAAAAAAAAAAAAAGTTCTGGAACAATTACTGCACATTGACACACAATAAGGCTACTGAATGACGTTTTAAGATTGCGCCAGCACGTTAAAAAAATGGAAAGACAAGTGCGTGCCCATTTGAGGGATGACTGGTTGAACTGACACAATCCCAGTGCGCCCCAGGACGCACGGCACTAATTCCATCTCTTTTATTTAAGAGGATTTGTTGTATCCTCAAGCTTGTTTACCTAATTTGTTTTCTCTCTCTCTTGAAAATGGCGTTTTTCTATTGAAAGATGCTCTTCATGATCCAAAAACATTCTGTTTTAAAGCACGTTTTGTTCTTTTCCTACGTGGTTCAGTGGGTATAAACAGGCATCCTTAATTTTCCTGTCGGGGCGCTTTTGTAACTGCCTGTTCATTTACATTATTTTGCACTGTTGTGGAATTCATCCAAGTATTATGTTCACTACATGTACATAATGTTTGTTGGTATGTTGTCTGAAACATAAATGTCCTATCTTTGCTGTGCAAAAGAAAAGCACCTTTATGTGATGTAAAGTAAGATGTTAAAAGTGTAAATATGTTATTTTTTAAAGAAAATGTGGTTTGTTATGTGAACCTCATAGAATTATCAATAAAAAAGAAATTATATGAAATCGTTGGATGTTTATGTGTAGATTTGTGTTGGAAAACAAGCCGATGTTTCCTCCGTGGTGCTATTTAATATAAGCGCGGATTTACCTTGAGAGGCTCAAATTGAGGTCAGATTTGCAGTGCTGAATAAAAGTCACATGGATGCAGGAAACACAGAAATAGATTTATCAGCTGTATGGACTACAGGTATTATCATTTGCACTGGAGTATCTGTGCTGTTGTGTATATATATATATATATATATATATATATATATATATATATATATATATACTTCATTTAATAGTCTTGGCTGGATCTTTGTCCTTTTTCGCCAAATTGCTTTCAGGGAACAGGCTGTAGAAGTTATTCAATTAAGGTACTGAAGGCCCATTCATTCTGACTGGCCTCGGGGGAAGCTAGGACGTCACCACAAGCAAGCTGTTAGAGCATCACATGGGTCCTGTAATGACAAGACGGCTGAAGTACCATCTTTTAACAACATACTGACTGTATTTTTTTATTGCTATTACGTCTGTAGTCCTTCGGTGAGACAGAGGATCTCTTAAGGGCAAGAACAAGTGCTGTTAATCTATATAGGCTTCTGCCATGATGTATCTATAGAATCATACAAGCAGAACCAGCAGGTACATTTTATTTACGTTTGCCCTACTTACTGAAAACAGAACACGGTAACACTTTACTAGGTACACAAAATTCCATATTGTAGCTAATGATTAGTTCAGTGAGAAACGAGTGAGGAACGTATCAGGAACAAATTGATAATTGATGAATCGTTAATGAGAACTTCCCTAATAAAGGACTATAAAGTAAAGATGCGTTACTCGAGAACAAACTGGGAGATTCTATATTAATGTTTCGTTGAGTAATGATTACTTTGTGAATCGGTCATACTGAACACTCTAACCTCTTTCATGAGTCGTTGCTGATCAACTCTGAACCAGCCGATGAACGACACAAAAGTAGTAACGACTCATAATTACTGATGACTTCAACATTAGCTACTATTGTGTCCCTTTAAGTAAAGTAAAAACATAATAGTATTTAGTAAGTAGTCCCTCACTACTACATCATTATCCTTAAAATCAGTTCCTTAATAAAACATCAGAGACAGTTAGATTCTTTGTGTTTTATTCATCTTATTCAGACCACACATATATTACAGTTTTTCTTATTCACTTTGGCTCAATTCTTGATTGAGAGTTAAAATCTCTCAACAATTAGTTTGTTGTTCACAACAGATTTGAACATCTCCTTCATTCAAGAGAATTGCACATGTTTTGGCACATGTGTGCAAAAGAGTACAATTGTCAACAACTTGCTCAATAACTGATGATTCATCCAATTATGAAAATCAGTCAGACATACATGTGTAATGTTTGTGATGTCTGCTGAATTGGCTAATTAGCTGAGGTGAAGTTTCTGTTTACAGTACATGTAACAATAGTTACACAAACACAGTGAGTGTTCTGTGTACTACAGTATTGCTGACTCTTCCCAGTAAACTTTTACCCACTGTTGAAATCGCAATCTAAAAAGCTCAGTGCGATACACGATATCCTTCAGCTAGACTAAACCTTCTTGTATAGTACAGTAAGCAGTCAGTTTCAACAAAAAACAAAATGGACGTGCATATAAGAACATTTCACAGGTTGACTGGCATGGTGGAAAAACATCTAAATATTTTGACCAGTACGGCTCGTACGATGACAAAACAACTTTTAATTTTGGTGGTATTGGCCACTGACACAATAACTAGGCTTTGAAGCCTAAATTAATGTTTTTGGGTGAGTTACTATCTTTTGCAGACGTGCAATGGAGTTGTGATGTCCCATGAAACAGTTGAGGACAGTTGGACTTTTCAAAATTGTTAAAACTGTTTAGAAAAATTCACAAAATGTTGTGTACCTTTTTGAAAAGTGTTACCCAGAAGCACTGCATTAGTGGTATCACACGTTAGTCGACTTCACTAAAATATCAGTTTTTAAATGGAAGTGATACTGTAGGTTACTTTCTTCTATTAAACGCCAGTACATCAGGCGTAATATCTGAGACGTACAGTTGCATAGAGACAGAATCACCTCTCCTCATGTGATCTGTGGTCAGCGAGGGATTTGACACACTGTAGCTGCAGTGACACCACTTCTCTTACTGCTCTAAATGTAAAAAACCTGCCACTGTCACTTCTTTTTCACAGACAACAACAGACCTACACCTACGCACATACCACACAGTTCTTGCCACTCAGTCAGATAGAACGGTATCAACACAGATATTGACGTATTGTTGTACGTAAACCTTTAAAAAAAGAGAAAAGCAGGAAATCTCCATATTTGAGAGGCTTAAAAACAGCATTTGTTTTGTGCCATTTTTGCATAAAAAATTACTTTAACACTTAATCACTTATCAAAATAGTTAACAATTAATTAGTCGACTAATCGTTGCAGCTCTACACAGCATGCAGGGATGCTCCCCCAGCCCCGAACCAGGCTTATTCTCACTAACACCACCACCACTGACACTGCACACTAATAGGGCTGAATAAGACATGAGGAGGTAGAAAACAGGTTCCCTGCTGCCCAGAGGAGGTGGATGGATATGGGGTTTGTTATCTGCACAGACAGTGTTTCACCAGCTGACACAATCCCATTGACCATGCTGAGGTATTCACTGAAAACAAAAAACATTCCCACCATGGATTTAAAATGAGATCCAGATACAGAAGGTTAATGTATTTCAGCCAGCGGTTGGCGAGTCCTATAAAAAGCTTCAC